>NC_083291.1:4071651-4156120 GCF_963506605.1 Zootoca vivipara
GTTTTTGTATCCATTCTTCTTTTTCTGGTTTCTGCGTAACTTCTCCAATGCATAGAAATTATATTCATTTGTGGATTGTGAGCCTGCCAAGAATTCTCCTCCAAAGAGCCCTGCAGGTCTCTCTACTACTGGAATTGTGGTGGTGGGCCCCAAAACATGGCTTTTTCAGACCTGAGATACTCTCCCAAGAGACGGTCCTAAGGACTAGCAGACCTATTTGTTGCAAAGCATCTTCCTACCTGTCTATCAGGAATGGGGGACCTGTGGCCTTCCAGATGCTGTTGGACTACAATTCCAATTCCACTTGGACTGCAAATCAGCCCCATAGCTGATAATGGGAGTTGTAGTCCAGCAACATCTGCAGAGCCATAAGTTCCTCACCCGTGCTCTGTATTTTGTACGCCTCCCATCTCTGGAGTTCCTGGACAAATGTGCAGGTGACTATGGTTACGATAAAGGAATAATTAATTGTGCAAAAACACAGAGCAATCTTGCAATTTTATAGCTTAAACGCCCAAACTAAATGTGCTATTTACAACAGATTCTGTTGCACGTTAGCTTGATTTTACTGAGCAATTATAAACAACACTTCTATAGTGTTAAACATGTTATGAAAAGCTTCAAGCCTCTCCAATATGAGGATATGATTTCATAATTGTGAGACATATGTTTGTACAATGTCCTGTATTGATAATTTTCTGGCAGAAGCTAATAGAGATGATCAACACAACTGTACAGAATGGTCTTAAATTTGCAGGGGGAAATATCCTTTTGAATTGTTTACCCCTACATGGAATCTAACAAAGGGACAATATGAACAGACTTTTTGTGCCCTTAGACAGGCTCCCTTTAACGATTGGATTGAAGATATGCACAAACTCGCTACACATGAACAATTTGCGTACAAACGTAGACTTGCCATGGACAAATTCAGTGATATTTGGAATTTATTTTTGTAAATACCATATAAGGTTAAGGTCTGGTTAACTACAATAACATATTTTTTGGTAATGTCTACAATTTTTTGTTGTTCTGTTTTGCTTCTACATTTGTATTATTCCCCCCCCCCTTTTTTGGCTTTTCTTACTCTGCACACTTGTAATTATGTACTTTTTATCTTTCAATAAAGAATATAAAATAAAATAATTTCGTGTGTGTGTGTGTAGGTGAAAGATAGATAGATCAGAAATCGTGTCCTCCCTCAAAGAGGGCATGTGTTGCGGTGTGACCTGGCAACTGAACCCTGTGTTGTGGGTGGGTACGATTGGATAGCCACAACACCCGATTGGTAGGTCCCTTGATGCTGGGTTCAATCTGACCAATGGGACGCTAGTCGAAATGGATCAAGGGACCTATATATGCCAATGCACATGACCCTGAGCTTTCTCTCTTGGTCAGTGCATCGGAACACCCGCCCACCTCTCCCTACTTTTAGGGCTTGCACGCTTGACCTTGCTATGCCGCCGTGTGTCATCCGTCGTTGGGACAGGGGCACAGCAGGAATTTTCCCCACTTGGCTGATTGGCTGTTGCCACTTGGGTTCCGCCTGCCGCATAGCAAATCGTCACAACTTGTAAGGTTGCGGATAGGCTCTGGTTCAGGTGACAGGGATGGGAGAACGCTCTCGCCATCCCTATGCGAAGGGATATTCCGTTAAAGGAATCCAGGGACTCAAATGTTTTGGTCAACCCCTGTGAGGGGGTTGTGCCCGTGCCTGAGTCCAGGGGGACACCTGGGTGGCGGACATAGCATGTCCCCACTTTCTGCCATTCCAGGTGTTCACCCTAGGCTGACCTAGGATGGAGCTCTGGGTCAGTGCTACCTGCCACGGTGCAGGGAGCTAGTCGAACCAGAGCCTATGCAACCACTCACTTGCTGTAAAGTTGTGGCCTAAATTCTGCCAAAAACCAAACGAAAATTTGAGTCTTGTCTGAATTTATTTAAAGGGGGGAGGGTTAAGGTCTTCACACACAAATATTTCCCCAATGCATTCAAAGAGACATTACATGCTGCATGAAAACAGAATACAGAAGAAAACACATTGCCTCTCCTTCGGTGTACAGATTTAATTTGACTGGCAGTAACACCTATGCTATCCTGGAACCACTTGGTGGCACCACAGAGAGCCTTTTGTTGCAGATAACAGATCACTTGCAGCATTCAGAGAGCTATTTACAAAGTGTTAACTTACCGAGTTTTTTACTACTTTATCCACCCAGAGGGCTTCAAAAGCTCTCCTGAAATCTACTTGTCTCTACTCAGCTATATCAATTTTCTACACAGCTGCATTCCCTCCACACACCAGTTATCACCTGTGCAGGTACATAATCATCGAGGGAACGGTTTGTGTGAAGCACGCTACGAGCTGTTAGCCCTATCTGCGTTGGTGGCTGCAAGGACGCACGGCTGAAGCAACACCTTTCCTAGCAGCTACAATAATAGAGATGGATGCTATCACGCCATTTGCAACAGCAGCAGACCCTCCAAGTGTCCCTATCTTCCAGGTACAGTCCCAGATTTGAAAAAAAGTCATCTCAGAATGATCCCAGAATGTCCCGCTTTCCCTTAGGACAGGGGTCGGCAACCCAAGGCCCATGGGCCACGAGCGGCCCATGGGGGTCGTTTAACCATCCCGTGGACCCCCACTGCTCGCTCGGTCGGCCCCCGTGCACCGTGTTAAATGGGCGCGGAGCAGAGAGGGGACCACCTTCCGCGGCGCTGGCCGGCTTCCCATTGGCAGAGTGCAGTTCGCTCCCCTGGATGTTTGAGAGTGGAGCAGAAAAAAAAATGACTTCTGCAGCATACAAATTCCCTCTTAAAGGGTTCTTTAGCTATGATTCTTGCATTCCGGCGCCAACCAGTTCCCGGCTGTTGGGGACACAGTCTTGTTCCAGCTCAGCTGCCCAGCTCCGCGCTATCGCCGCTGCCACTCCAGTTCTTATACTGCACGTTATAATAATGCTGACTAGCCAAAAAAAATTAAAATTACCTACCGTAATTCCGATACTAATTATATAGGTAAAGTTGTTCTGTTTGATGTTTACATATATGGCACTAAATATACCAGAGACCTCACCTTGCCGACAAAGGTCCATATAGTTAGAGCTATGGTTTTCCCAGTAGTGATGTATGGAAGTGAGAGCTGGACCATAAAGAAGGCTGATCGCCAAAAAATAGATGCTTTTGAATTATGGTGCTGGAGGAGACTCTTGGGAGTCCCATGGACTGCAAGAAGATCAAACCTATCCATTCTTAAGGAAATCAGCCCTGAGGGCTCACTGGAAGGACAGATCCTGAAGCGGAGGCTCCAAGACTTTGGCCACCTCATGAGAAGAGAAGACTCCCTGGAAAAGACCCTGATGTTGGGAAAGATGGAGGGCACTAGGAGAAGGGGACGACAGAGGATGAGATGGTTGGACAGTGTTCTCAAGGCTACCAACATGAGTTTGACCAAACTGCGGGAGGCAGTGGAAGACTGGCATGCTCTGGTCCACAAAGAGTTGGACATGACTAAACGACTAAACAACAACAAAATATCCCAGTGTTTTGAATATTTAATAAAATATCAAAGTTGTTCTTTGTGTGGTTAAATTATTTATTTTTTAATTTGGAGCTCAAAAAATAGGGGTCGTCTTATACATGGGGGTGTCTTATACACTGAAAAATACGGTATGCTGTACATTTTTAAGAGCAGGAAGACCCACGTGTCATCTGCTAGGTCTACTCAGCCCCAAAGGAAAAGAAAACCCTGTTGTGAGTTTGATACTGGAAGGATGATTAGTGAAGTGGAAGTTTTCAGAATAGTCAAATTTGGGCAAAACACATTTTTAGGATGATGGGACCTAACAAACACAAACTGGTAATTCGTCAAACTGTTGGCTATGCTGATTGGGGCTGACGGGACTGGGAGTTTCAACAGACATTGGAGCCACAGGTTTCCTGTCGATGGGGTATTTTTTTCGTTTATTCAGTCCCAAGTTACAAAATTCACAAATGAACTTTCTCTCTCTCTCTCTCTCTCTCTTGTGTTCCTTAAAAAGACGAGCCCTCATTATAAATTTTACACAGAATGCAAGTTGTGCTCGGTTGGAGTTGCAACTCTTTCTCTCCCCCCCCCTTTTTTTTGTTATGATGATATTCTCTAGCTGGCTAATTTGTATGTATCCGTAGAAAGAGGAAGCTGGAAAATATACTTTGTACTATTATGAAAAATTAAAATCCCCTAGTGGGGCTTTGACACATTATATTTTAAAACTCATTTGTTCATGCTGAGGTCGTTGTCTTGCAGTTTTCCAGTAGTGGAATAGGGAGGGACAAAGGATCTTGACACGCCTGTAACACACACTTTCTCTGTGTGGGGGGTGGGTGGGTGGGTGTTTTTGTGCCTGTGTGTTTAAAATAACCTTTCCTTTCTTATTATTCACTAGTCACATGCAAGTAGGTAGTTTCCTATTGCTTTCTAAAGCAATGTGTTTTAGTTGTGCATAAAACTCATTAAAGCTTCCAGCTTTAATCAACATAAAGGCAAATAACGAAAGCTGTGATTGCAGGCTGCGGTCTGGGAGTTCTCCGAGCACCTCTTGAGCACTTGTTATTTTGTGTGAGGAAGAAAGGCCATAACAGCATCCACCAGGCCTTCCTTCAATTGCCCAAACAGCTAGGGGGAAAAAATAAGAAAGGAGAGAGAGGCCAGATTTCCCTTCTTTATTCTCTCATTATACCTGATGGACCTGCTGTGCCAGGCTAATTTAGCCGCCCTGAAAGATGAAAATACACCAGAAGAATGAAATATATATTTAAAAACTAATAATTTTAGGAAGTGGGAGTGGGTGGGGCTGATGAGGAGCCTTTTTTGTGGTGTGCGGGTGTGAGGGACAGGGGATATCGCGAAGTCCCTCCCCTCCTGAGTTCAAGCCCGTCCCCGAGCAAAGGGGAAAGCAGGGAGAGTTCCGATTCCAGTGGGGAAGCAGGAAGTCGTGTCCGAGGCTCAGGCAAGGTAGAGGAGCCAGGGTCCCAGGTGGGACAGGAAGGGGCAAGTAAGGGGGGAAGACCCATCCCCCCAACTCCAGAATTACGCAGGAAGAGGAGGGGCAAGAGGATGGGTCTGCCAAAGCTTTTGTGTTGGAGAAAGACGCGCCAAAAGCCATTAGGAGGTTCTGAAACCGACTGACAACATCGCTCCGTGTAAATAGCAATGACTTGAGCACTGTAAATACGCAGCACCAATAAAAGAATAAAATGCAGAGCTGCGTAGCGTCGTTACTCTGAAGTAGTCCACTCCGGCCACTGTGACAGCAACCTCCTAATCATTTTTGGGCTACTTTGGAGTTGCCGGGATGAGCGTGTCAGAGGCGGAGAAGTGGCGGCAGATCGCTGAGCAAGCCCAGCTAGAACTGCAACAGCTGTCGCTGCAGGCGCAGGGAGAATTGAAGGCAGCTAAAGAGGAGACTAAGAAGGTCCAGGACGACCGGCTACAACTTGCGGAACAGGTGAGAGAGCTCCAGGAAAAAGAGCAGCATTTAAGGGCGGTGGCGGTAGACCTCCAAAACAAGCTGGATGCAGAGAAAAACAAGGCGGGAGGGGCACCCCAAGTCCAAGTGCTGCCAGGAAGGAGAGCCGGGACCCTAGTAAGCAAGTTCAATGGAGACCCGAAGGAGTTTCAGGGCTTTGAGACTGAGATTGTGTATGCTCTTGAGCTGCACCACGATGAGTTCCCTGATGATGAGCACAGAGTAGCGTTTATTGTGGAGCACCTTACAGGGGCGGCCAGGGAGTGGCTAAGACCGTTAATTGCAACAAGGAATCCTTGCATGAAGAATGTCAAACTATTTCTAGAAGGTTTGAAAACGATGTATTCGTCCGATAGTCATATGGACCAGACTAAGGAGGAACTTCATAATTTACGCCAAGGAAATATGACAGTTCGCGCGTATTGGGCGAAATTCACCATGCTGGTGCACAGATTGGGGTGGGATCTGGAGTCTGCCCCAATGCAAGCGGCGTTTTACTTGGGGTTGCATGAGGAGGTGAAGGATGAGCTCTCGAGAGGTCCAAAGCCCAGTAATATGGATCAACTGAGCAAAGCGGCTCTGGCGGTGGGGGTGAGGCAGGAATCCAGATGGAGCGACAAGCAAGCAACGCGCGCAAAGCGGGCTTGGTTCCCACGGTCGCAGGAGAAGCCACTCCCTCAACAACCCTTTCAAGCCACGCCTGGGGCCAGTCAGGACCAGGAACCCATGCAGATTGATAGCGCGCGCGCGCGGGCTTTTCAAACCCCAGCGGCGCCAAGACGCAAGGAGGGAAGGGGTGGGAATTGCTTTCTCTGCAACTCCCCCCAGCATCTCGTCAGAGACTGCCCACATCGCAGGGAGTGGCAAGGAAAGGCGGGAACGGTTGTGCCCTCCCCCACTGACGCAGCACCACAGCAGGGAAACGGGAAAGCCTGGCTGCAGGAGACAAGGGGCGGCAGCCAGGCACAGTCAGCAGACAACAGCCCCAGCCCACCCACCCGCACAGAGAGGAGCAGAGCCAGCCCACCCCTCCCAGAGCAGGAGTGGTTCTAGAAGTGACGCTCACGCTCCCAAATGGCTATCCATTGACGGTCCTCGCCCTAATTGACAGTGGTGCCTCAGCCAACTTCTTCTCGAGAAACTTTGCAGAAGAGCACCAGATCCAGCTTCTGCAGCTGGATTTTCCTCTGCACGTGGCAACCATTGACGGCAGAGAGCTGCTGGGAGGGGCCATCACTCATCAAACCCCCCCCATGAGAATGACGGTTGGAAGGCACTCAGAGACACTGGCATTCAACGTCACCACCATCTCAGACCCCCCAATCGTTTTGGGCATGAGCTGGCTGGCGCGCCACGACCCCTCCATAAGTTGGCATCAGAGATGCATCACTTTTGGATCGGACTTTTGCCTGGAACATTGCATGCAGCACCAACCAGGGGAGGGGCCTCCGATAGCCACGGTGGCCACCATGCACGTCAAAGGGGGTGAGGCGATACCCAAACCATACTGGGACCTGCAGGAGGTCTTCAGTGAAGCGGAGTCCGACCACCTGCCCCCACACAGGCCTTTTGACTGCCAGATCAACCTGGTGCCTGGGGCAACTATACCCCCAGCCAAGCTGTACGCCATGTCAGACCAGGAACTGGAGGATCTGCGCGCTTTTATCGACAAGAACCTCAAGCGGGGGTTCATCAGAGAAAGCAAGGCAGCAGGGGGCAGCCCGGTCTTCTGGGTGGACAAGAAAGACACGCAACAGCGCCGTCTGGTGGTGGATTTTAGACGGCTGAATTCGGTGACAGAGCCAGTGGCTTTCCCCATGCCCAGAGTGGATGATCTCCTGACAGCGGCACGCAGAGGCAAGATTTTCACCAAGCTAGACCTGAGGGGGGCGTACAACTTGATCAGGATCCGGGAAGGCGATGAGTGGAAAACCACGATGTTCACGCCTCTGGGCTCTTTTGAATATCTGGTGATGCCCTTCGGGTTGCAAGGGGGCTCAGCATGCTTCCAGGCCTTCATGCACCACGTCCTGGGGTCCCTACTCTTCAGGAAATGCTTGGTCTTTCTGGATGACATCCTTATTTACTCCAACGACCCAGTGCAGCACGTGAAGGACGTCAGGGAGGTGTTACAGCGCCTGAAGGAGAACCACCTGTATGTGAAGCTGGAGAAGTGCAAGTTTCACACCAAGGAGGTGGACTTCCTGGGCTACAAGCTGTCAGACAAGGGGCTGGCAATGGACAAGGACAAGGTGCAGACCATCCTGGACTGGCACAGCCCCAGGACGCGCAAAGATGCCCAACGCCTACTAGGCTTTGCCAACTTCTACAGGAAGTTCATCAAGAACTTCTCTCGAGTTACGGCTCCCATCACTGACTGCCTGAGAGGCAAGCAGAAGTTCAGGTGGACACCAGAGGCGCAAGCAGCGTTCGAAAGCCTCAAGAGGGTGTTCGCCTCAGACCAGAACCTGTTCCACGTGGTTCAGGACGCGCCCCTACGCATTGAAACAGATGCTTCTGATAAGGCTGTGGGCGCCATTTTGTTGCAACTGGACGCCAACAGAGAGTGGAGACCCTGTGCCTTCTTCTCCAGGAAGTTGACCCAGCCCGAGCGAAACTACACAGTTTTTGATCGGGAACTTCTTGCGATCCACGCGGCGTTCCAGCACTGGAGACACTTCCTGGTGGGCGCCAAGCACCCCATCCAGGTGTGCACAGACCACAAGAACCTGGAGTTCTGGAGAACTGCCAGGGTGCTCAACCAGCGGCAGATACGGTGGGCGGAGTTCTTCTCGAACTTCAACTTCTCCATACACTACATCCCAGGAGAGCAGAATGTCAGGGCGGATGCCCTCTCCCGCAAGCCAGAGTACATGGAGGAGGAGGCGCCACCAGCCCCAAGGCACATTTTCCCCCCGTCGGCATGGTCCTGCGGAGCAGCAGTGGTGAGCGAGGCAGAACTCACAGCACTGACGGCAGCGGATGAATTTGCCAACCGCATCTTCAGAGAACTGAGAGGGGGGAGGGAGCAGGCAAAAGACTTTGCAGAACGCAGAGGGCTGCTTTTCTACAAGGGTGCGCTGTACCTACCCACCACCCAGCTTCGACGTACGGTCCTCAAGCAGATGCACGACAACCCTACAGCGGGGCATTTTGGAAGGGACAAGACCACTCACCTAGTCATGAGACACTTCTGGTGGCCAGGGGTGAGGGAAGATGTTCGAGACTATGTAAGGGGCTGTACCACCTGCCAGCGGGCGAAGGTGGTCAGAGCAGCGCCACCAGGGTTGCTGGAGCCCTTAGCCACACCACACAGGCCGTGGGAAGTGGTGTCCATGGACTTCATCACAGATCTGCCTTCGTCCAGGGGTAAGACTGCAGTGTTGGTGGTGGTGGACCTCATGTCCAAAATGTGTCACTTTATACCGTGTGCCAGGGCAGTCTCGGCAGAAGAGACAGCCAAACTGTTTGTTGATCACATTTTCAGACTGCATGGATTACCTTTAAGGGTTATTTCGGATCGTGGCCGCCAATTTGTTTCCAGGTTCTGGCGGCGGCTCATGAACCTCCTGCAGGTGGAGGTCAGCTTGTCGACGGCTAGACACCCGCAGACCAACGGACAAGCGGAGAGGGTCAACGCCATTCTGCAGCAGTACCTGAGATGCTACGTCAGCCAGCGGCAAACGGACTGGGTGGATCGCTTGCCACTAGCAGAATTTGCCTACAACAATGCAGTGCACGTCTCCACAGGGGTGTCGCCCTTTAAGGCCAATTACGGGCGCGACCTCAGATCTTTCCCAGAGAGGGAGAGGGAGGAGGAGGAGGAGGGCCCACAGGCTGAGGATTGGGCAGAGGAACTGGAGACGGTGCACCAGCAGCTCAGAGAACACTTGGAGAGGGCCAAGGAAGCGTACAAAAAGGGGGCAGATCGCCACAGGCGACAAGGGGAGGTCATCAGGGTGGGGGACAAGGTGTGGTTGTCCTCGGAGGGCCTTCCCACCAGAGGGAGGTGCAAAAAGCTGGCACCCAAATGGCTGGGCCCCTTCACGGTCACGCAACAGGTCAACCCGGTGGCATACAGGCTGGCACTGCCAGAGGACATGAGGGTGCATCCAGTGTTTCATAGATCGCTGCTGTCGCCGTACAGGGAAAGCAGCAGGCTCAGAGACAGCGAACAAACCCCCGAGGGAGGGGGGGAGAGGGAAAGCAGGGAGCAACTCAATGAGGCCACGGCCATCCTGGATTCAAGGTGGGGGGTGGGGGGCCTGGAGTACCTCATGGCATGGGAGGATGCTCCACCGTCCCAGAATGAATGGGTTCCCGCCACTCAGATACAGGAGGAATTCTTGGTGGAAGAATTTCACGCCCTCTTTCCCCACAGACCCAAGCCCTGGCACATGGAAAGGGAGGGGGAGGAGGAGGAGGCACGGGAGAACAGCTCACCATGGCGCTGGGAAGCGGAGTTTGAGGAACCAGAGGATGAGGTATGGGTGTCGCCAAGATCCACCCAGTCAGAGGAAGGAGCAGCTTGGCAAAACATTTTTACCCCCACCAGCTCTGACGCCACGGACTTTTTGGGATTCCCGTCCTCCCAGGCGGAAGGGGGGGGCTCGCAGGACTGGGGGGAGGTGTTCACACCAACGGGCTCGGAGAGCACCGAGTTTTTAGGCTTCCAGTCGTCACCGACACATGGGGGGGGCCTGGGGAGGGGTGAAGGAGAGCTTGGGAGGGGGGTGGATGTGAGGGACAGGGGATATCGCGAAGTCCCTCCCCTCCTGAGTTCAAGCCCGTCCCCGAGCAAAGGGGAAAGCAGGGAGAGTTCCGATTCCAGTGGGGAAGCAGGAAGTCGTGTCCGAGGCTCAGGCAAGGTAGAGGAGCCAGGGTCCCAGGTGGGACAGGAAGGGGGAAGTAAGGGGGGAAGACCCATCCCCCCAACTCCAGAATTACGCAGGAAGAGGAGGGGCAAGAGGATGGGTCTGCCAAAGCTTTTGTGTTGGAGAAAGACGCGCCAAAAGCCATTAGGAGGTTCTGAAACCGACTGACAACATCGCTCCGTGTAAATAGCAATGACTTGAGCACTGTAAATACGCAGCACCAATAAAAGAATAAAATGCAGAGCTGCGTAGCGTCGTTACTCTGAAGTAGTCCACTCCGGCCACTGTGACAGCGGGGAATCAGGAGCTGGTTGGCTAAACCAGGAATTCTTCTTTGGCTCAGATTTTCAATATGGGGCGGAGAATAACATTGGGCCTTTGACACTTTGTATCTTTGAGGTGGGTTCTTTTTATTTATTTTTTGAGCTCCCAAAAGTGATAAATGAGCCTCTGATTATAAAAGGGGCCCCTGACCGTTAAGTCCAGTCACGGACGACTCTGGGGTTGCGGCACTCATCTCGCTCTATAAGCCGAGGGAGCCGGCGTTTGTCCACAGACAGCTTCCGGGTCATGTTGCCAGCATGACAAAGCTGCGTCTGGCGAACCAGAGCAGCGCACGGAAACGCCGTTTACCTTCCCGCTGGAGCGGTCCCTATTTATCTACTTGCACTTTGACATGCTTTTGAACTGCTAGGTGGGCAGGAGCTGGGACCGAGCAACGGGAGCTCACCCCGTCGCAGGGATTCGAACCGCCAACCTTCTGATCAGCAAGCCCTAGACTCTGTGGTTTAACCCACAGCGCCACCTGGGTCCCTCTATAAAAGCCTAGTGAGGAGCAATTAAAGAACCTTTTAATGAGGGTGAAAGAGGAGAGCGCAAAATATGGTCTGAAGCTCAACATAAAAAAAAAACCTAAGATCACGGCCACTGGTCCCATCACCTCCTGGCAAAAAGAAGCAGAAGAAATGGAGGCCGTGAGAGATTTTACTTTCTTGGGTTCCATGATCACTGCAGATGGTGACAGCAGTCACAAAATTAAGAGGCCTGCTCTTCTTGGGAGAAAAGCAATGACAAACCTAGACAGCATCTTAAAAAGCAGAGACATCACCTTGCCGACAAAGGTCCATATAGTTAAAGCTATGGTTTCCCCAGTAGTGATGTATGGAAGTGAGAGCTGGACCATCAAGAAGGCTGATCAACAAAGAATTGACACTTTTGAATTATGGTTCCTTCAACAAAACTCTCTATATACGTACATATAACATGCATAGGGGTCTGTAATGATCTTCCACCCAGGTACTGAACAGACCTAGGACTGCTTAGCTGTCATGTACCTTTGGGCCAAAATGTATAGAACATTATCTCCCCCCCCCCCCAAAAAAAGGCCAAAGAACCCATGATATGTTCACAGATTGGAAGACCGTTTGGAAAGAAGGTAATGAGAAAGGAACTTGAGAGTTCTTCCAGATGGAAGGTTTTTAATGTGTCATTGCGCATGAATCTGCACATACATGATCTGGAGGCTGCCTGGGGACTGTGCCAATTCCAACTGCTGATCCCCCAACTAGTCTGAACAGCAATCTGGGAACTATCAGGATAAACGCAAGTGATGCAACAAGAAACAGCAAGAGTTGTGCAAAAAAAAAAATGTGTTGTATGAGGTAATCACACCCCTTGCCCTGTTGTCACTTCTAATATTGTGCTAAGTCAGCCATGAGGAACACAGCTTGCAGGACAACCCTCTAGAGTTGGTAGCTGCCTCAACAGTTAAGGGAAGCAAAGCAATACTGAGCATTAGGTCCAGTGGCGGACGATTCTGGGGTTACGGTGCTCATCTCGCTTTATTGGCCGAGGGAGCCGGCTTACAGCTTCCAGGTCATGTGGCCAGCATTACTAAGCCGCTTTCTGGCGAACCAGAGCAGTGCATGGAAACGCTGTTTGCCTCCCCGCTGGAGTGGTACCTATTTACGTGCTTTCAAACTGCTAGGTGGGCAGAAGCAGGGACCGAGCAACGGGAGCTCACCCCTTCGGGGGGTTACGAACTGCCGATCTGATCGGCAGCCCTAGGCTCTGTGGTTTAACCCACAGCGCCACCCGCATCAAGGAAAGCAATAGTGCCACTCTATTCTGCCTTCGTCAGGCCACACTACTGTCCAATTCTGGGCACCACAACTTACGAAGGATGTCGACAAGCTGGAAGGTGTGCAGAGGAGGGAAACCGTGAAGATCAAGGATCTGAAACCATACCTTATGAGGAGCGGTTGAAGGAGCTGGGAAGGGACCCAAGGGATCTTCTAGTCCAATGCTCTGCAATGCAGGAAACTCAACTAAAGCACCCCTGACAGATGGCCACCCAACCTCTGCTTCAAAACCTCCAAGGAAGAAGAGTCCATCACCTCCCAAGGAAAACCGTTCCACTGTCAAACAGTTTTTCTGTCAGAAACAGGGCCAGCCCTATGGCGAGGCTGGGTGGAGCAGGGCGCCAGGGCGCCCCCCTGCAGCACCCGCCGGCTCGGCCGCACAGCTCTGCCCGCCCGCCACACTGGGAAACGGGGCGGGGGCGCCGGAAGGATCCGTCGCACCACGGCGCCAGGGCACCAAATATACTTAAGACGTTCCTGGTCAGAAAGTTCTTCCTGATGTTTAGTTGGAATCTCCTTTCTTGTCACTTAAAGCCATTGGTTCGAGCCATTGGTCCTTATCACCAGAGCGGGAGAAATCAAACTTACTCCACCTTCCATGTGACAACCATTGAGATATCTGAAAATGGCTCTCATATCTCTTCTCATTCTCCTCTTTTCCAAGCTAAGCATACCTAGATCCTTCAACAGCTCCTTATAAGACTTGGTTTTGTGAGGGGGTACTCACTGAAATGTTTTTTTAATAATAATAATAATAATAATAATAATAATAATAATAATAATAATAATAATAATTGTCACAGGGTGGCTGGCGGCTACTCTAGAGTAACGACTCCGACAAGTTGCCTTTTCATGCTTTTATTATGTGCACACTATTTACAGTGCAGAAGCTGTACAAGGTACATGTTCTCAGTCTGGGTCAGTACCCCGGAATGGGGATTCCCGCGTCTTTTTCCAGCAAAGTAGTCTGGGGATCCCCAATCTCCGCCCTCTTTTCTTCAGGCGCAGCTCCGGAACAGGAGGGAGGGGTCTCCTAGCCGTGCTTTCCTGCTTCCCCTTTTCCCTCTCCCTGTCGGCGCAGGGGCTCTGTGACCCTGCCAGAGCCCTGCGCGCTACTTCCTGTTTCCCCGCTGGACTCATCTCCTTCCCCGCTCCCACTTGTGCTCGGAGAGGAGCTGGTGGTCACGATGGGAGGGGGCAGTCTATAACTCCTGTCCCTCACAATAATAATAATAATCTGAGAATATATACTGCAGTACATATTTTGAGAGGATTTTTTTAAAATTCTCAAATTGATGTGGAAACAAAATGCCATAATCCTTCCAAACTCAGTTCTTCATACCTGCCTTAAAACAGGATTACAGTGGCAGCAACTATCCCAATTAACACGATCAACCAAGCTTTGCCAAAGTTTAGTGTTAATTAAGATAAGAAGAAACATAAATTTTAATCATGGTTGAGGCCAGCCGGGGTTATTTCTCAAGGAAATGCGAGAAAGTGCCTTAAAACAAAACCCAAGGACCGATTCGACTCCCCAACTACGATTAAGGGTGATACGGTATCTGTACCAGGCCTCAGAAACCCAGACAAAAGACAGTGAAGACTCTTCAAACGCCCAGAACCAAAAGTTAAAAACTAGCAGAGAGAGATTTAACTTTCAAGCGCTGTGGATAATTACACAGGGAAGCACCTAACACATAACGTAATCAATCCATTGCTATATGGAGTTTCTAAATTGAAAGAAGAAATCTCTCTGAAAGATATGCTTTAATCCAACCAGGATGAATTCCATACCCTATGTGAACATGAGGTCAGACTAGATAATTGCAGCGGTTCCCCCACTGGTCTTAAAAGTGTGCGAATTTAAATTGCTTCCACACTTAATAGTCTGCAAGAAGCTAAGGAGTAAGTATTCCTCGGAGGATGTCCAAATTACGGTCAGTGAGTGAGACCACAGATAGGTTTAATACCAGCTTGGGCAGATAAAATAGCAAGAGAGCACCTAATACGTTTTGATCCATGGAAGGTTCTCAGAGCAGAGAAGGGGCACTTAAACCTCTCCACTCACCCCCATGCTAATCCGCTCGAGCTTTATTGTTCGCTTTAAACTTTCTTTAACTTGAACCTCCCCCCACTCCCTCCCCCAACATGTACTAAGGGCAAGCAAAAAAGGTTTTCTTAAAAAAAACCCACCACACAGCCTAAAATGTGGGGCTACCTTTGAAGGTGACCCGGAAACTACAACTAATCCAGAATGCGGCAGCTAGACTGGTGACTGGGAGTGGCCGCCGAGACCACATAACACCGGTCCTAAGATACCTACATTGGCTCCCAGTACGTTTCCAGGCACAATTCAAAGTGTTGGTGCTGACCTTTAAAGCCCTAAACGGCCTCGGTCCTATATACCTGAAGGAGCGTCTCCAACCCCATTGTTCAGCCCGGACACTGAGATCCAGCGCCGAGGGCCTTCTGGCGGTTCCCTCACTGCGAGAAGCAAAGCTACAGGGAACCAGGCAGAGGGCCTTCTCGGTAGTGGCGCCCGCCCTGTGGAACGCCCTTCCATCGGAGGTCAAGGAGATAAACCTGACATTTTTTGTTTTTTTGTTGTTGTTGTTTAGTCGTTTAGTCGTGTCCGACTCTTCGTGACCCCATGGACCATAGCACGCCAGGCACTCCTGTCTTGCACTGCCTCCCGCAGTTTGGTCAAACTCATGTTCGTAGCTTCGAGAACACTGTCCAACCATCTTGTCCTCTGTCGTCCCCTTCTCCTAGTGCCCTCAATCTTTCCCAACATCAGGGTCTTTTCCAAGGATTCTTCTCTTCTCATGAGGTGGCCAAAGTATTGGAGCCTCAGCTTCACGATCTGTCCTTCCAGGGAGCACTCAGGGCTGATTTCCTTAAGAATGGATAGGTTTGATCTTCTAGCAGTCCATGGGACTCTCAAGAGTCTTCTCCAGCACCATAATTCAAAACCTGACATTTAGAAAACACCTAAAGGCAGCCCGGTTTAGGGAAGTTTTTTAATCTGTGATATTTTAATGTATTTTGGTATTTGTTCGAAGCCGCCCAGAGGGGCTGGGGAAACCCAGCCAGATGGGCGGGGTATAAATAATAAATTATTATTATTATTATTATTATTATTATTATTATTATTATTATTATTATTATTAAATAAACTTTATTGTCAATGCAGAACAGTTAGCGGCAAAAGTGAAATAACTGGTTTTTGTAAAGTGGAGGAAGCTTATCCACAGTTTGTCATCGGATGATGACCTGGAGATGGCAAATGTGCTCTTTTAAGGCAATCCGGATAGCTCAGTTGGTTAGAGCAGGGGTCAGCAAGGTTTATCTTGCCTGGGACGGATCGGTCCCGCGGAGATCCCTCCATGGGCCGGATCGCGCACGTGTGCCCACGATTTCCGGCGTCTGCGCAGATGAGATTTCCGGCGCCGCAGAAGCAAGTCCCCACACCGTGCTGCTAAGTGGCTCTTGGTACTGAAAGCAACCTAGTGGCTGCATATCTGTTTTCGGTTGTGCAATGCAAGAACGGAAGCTGCACGCAGCTCCCTAAAACCGCCATCCTTCTGTGCAAAACATCCATGAGCTGTCATGTTCACCAAACCACCCGCAGGCCTTCCATTTTCCAGCCTCCATCCCGAGCATGCATGACAACACCGTTGCGCACACATAGCAACACCTATAGCATCGTTTGGACCAATAAAGAAAATGCCCCAGGGCTTCTTACCAGCACAAGTTCATCCTGTAATTCTTTGTTACTTTTTTCATTATCCAGGAGTCTCTCTGAGAGCTC
This sequence comes from Zootoca vivipara, assembly GCF_963506605.1. NCBI lineage: Eukaryota > Metazoa > Chordata > Lepidosauria > Squamata > Lacertidae > Zootoca > Zootoca vivipara. Next base: position 4,087,988 of record NC_083291.1, read on the forward strand.
TGTAATTGCTTTCTTCTTTTCTTCCAGCTCGTCGTTTAGCTGCTTGTTTATGGAGACGTACTCCCTTTCCAGGCTGAAAGACGGAACAGAATTTTCAGAAACACTTTAAACAACTAATATTCGGCTCTGTCATATGTTGAATGAATTTAGTAGATTTTTTACTAAACAAAAAACAAAAACCAACAAAGCTGAACAAAATCAGAAAAACATTGATGAAGTGCTAAAAGTGTCTGACATGCTGCAGTCCTAAACAATATTGTGGTTTTGCATAACAGACAATTTACATGACATGGATGAAATATTTTGCCATTCAATTAACCTGGATATTTCCATAGCACCAATTTTTAGAAAATTTATTATTATTATTAATTGAATTTATATACCGCCCTATACCTGTGGGTCTCAGGGTGGTTCACAAAATAAAATCAAGATATGAAACCACAAAATAACTAATAAAAATAAAAACAACAACCCAATAGCCCCCCCCCAATTTTAAAAAAGCATAGGATGAAATCAGATCAACCAAAGGCCTGGTTAAAGAGGAACATTTTTGCCTAGCGCCTAAAGGTGTGTGATGAAGGCACCAAGCGAACTTCCCTGGGGAGAACATTCCACAGATGGGGAGCCACTGCAGAGAAGGCCCCGCTCGTGTTGTCACCCTCCGGACCACACATGAGGGCGGCACAGGAAGAAGGACCTCAGAAGATGATCTCAGGGTCCGGGGAGGTTCATATAGAAAGCGGCAGTCCTTGAGGTATTGTGGTCCTGAGCCATTGAAGGCTTTATAGGTCAAAACCAGCACTTTGAATGGGGCCCGGAAACTAATTGGTAGCCAGTGCAGTCGAACCAGGATCGGTGTAATATGCTCAAACTGTCTTGCTCCAGTGAACAACCTGGCCGCTGAATTGGGCACTAGCTAAAGTTTCATCTTCAGAGGAAGCCCTACGTACTATAAGGCATTGAAGTAATCTAACCTTGAGGTTACCAGAGCATAGACAACAGTAGTTAGGCTCTCCCTGTCCAGATAGGGGCGTAGCTGGGCCACCGGCCGAAGCTGATGGAAGGCACTCTGGGCCACTGAGGCCACCTGAGCCTCGAGCGACAGCAAAAGATCTTCAGAGGAAGTGTAACCCCATCAAGAGCAGGCGATCTCCCACCCATCTGGTCTAGGGAACATTCATGAGCAATGATAGTCAAACCAGGTCCATTGTGGTGGATATCTACGCATGCACTGAAAACACATGCCACTAAAAAGATTGTAATTTCAAAGACAGAATGCTACAGTTCTAAGAGAAGCATTTTTCATTATTCTCAGGGCAGCAACAAGAAGGTATTTTCAGCATTCACTGAAAAACGATGCTCATCTCAGCCGGTTGCTACAATAGTAAGGTTTAATTCGCATAAGACCAGTGTGAAGATATTTTAAGGAATGAACGACAACAAGTTTGAAGATGAAGGAAAATGTGGATTCAAACCAGGGAACAGCATGAAAGTAGTGAAAATATGTAACACAAAGGTCGTCAAACCAAGGATCAGAATGGGGGAGTGTGACAGGAATAAAATGGATGCCAAACCATGTAAGAACTACCTGAAAGTATGCTGCATCCGTATCAGAACGTCTTGCAAGAAAACAAAAATCCAGTTATAAATTAAAATTAAGTATACCAACACGTTGACAACCTTAAATGTCCGAGCAGAACCATGGTTATCCCCTTTATATTTTGGTTAGTCACCGAAAGAAAAGTTACCTCTCCCATTCAACAACGATGTCTGCTCGTACTGTCATGAAACGTTGAGTCTGTGGAACGTTGTGTTCAGGTTGGCACAATTCAGATGTCACACTAAACCAGTTTGGCGCAAAAACAGGAAGCCTGTGGCCTTCTAGGTACTGCTGGACTCCAACTCCCAACAGCCCAAGCCAGCATGGGCAATGGTCAGGGAGAATGCGAGTTACAGTGGTGCCTCGCAAGATGAATTTAATTCGTTCCGCGAGTCAATTCGTTTTGCGAAAAATTCGTCTTGTGAATCGCGGTTTCCCATAGGAATGCATTGAAATTTCTTTTTTTGCCCATAGGAACGCTCTGCTCCACTCATCTCTCTTACAACCTTACCGTAATTGCATCCCTGTGGGACTTACAACACTCTCAATATTTTTATGTTTAATATGATGCCACTTAATTATCATCAAGCAGCTACCATGGAAGACAACCATTTCCAGGCCCAACAAATTCTCACTCATCTCCACTGACTGCTATTAAATATGGTGGACCCAGAAAGATTTTGGGGCCAGCATTACAGATGTTTTTACATGTGAGGCTTAAATTATCTTTGAATGCCCCTCATGCTAATATCTGATCTCCGTTCACACATACTTAGGAAACCTTTTCTCTATCAAGGGCTGCACTCCCTCCAAATTATCTATCAAGAGTCTCACATCTACATCCACTACATCACGTTAACCTGCTAAACCAATAGCAGGGAGTTTTGACCCTCCAGATGTTGCTGAACTACAACTCCCATCAGTCCCAGCAAGCATGGCCAATGACCAGGGGTGGTGGGAGTTGTAGCTCAGCAACATCCGGAGGGTCAAGGCTTCCCAACACCGGTGTTAAAAGTAGGAAAACGCTCAGCTCTGTGCTATAGAATACGAACGATTAGTCCACTGTCCAATGCAACAAATAAATAACAAATTCTGAATCGGGAAATAAGAGACTTACCTATTGAGTTTCTCGACGCTCTCGTGAGCGTTGCGCTTCTCTTTGTCATAGGCATTTTCCACCTCTCTAAATTTGCCTTTGATCATTTCCAAGTCAGAAAGCGCTTCTGCTTGGCTGGCCTTCTCCACCTGCAAAGCCCCTTCAAGGTCTCGAATTCTTAACTGCAACGTAAAAAGAATCCGTCAAGCAACACTCCAAGGAGGGCTGTGTTTTGTTGCTCCACAGCACGTTAATTGTTAGGGAAGATAATAACTGTATCAGTACTGATGGGCTTTTAATACACTTAAGACGAGAGCACGTGGGCTTATTTATTCTTTAACCAGGGTTAGGTCAAGAGCAAACCCTGGTTACGTTTAAATGTTATGCCCAGGTGTTCATCTGAATATGCAAAGAGTTAAACCAGGAGCATGCCATCTTTCTGGGTGAGCAGGACGCTTGAGATCTTCAGGCCAATAGTTTGAAGGTCAGAAAAGAATTTTCAAACATATTCCATTGAATGCACTTAGAATGAATTTCCCCTGCCCTTAACCATGGTTCTATGCTCACATGAACCATGGTCAGCACTAACCAGTGCTTATTTTTTTACTCAGAAATTGAAATCAGGGTTTGAAACTGGCATTGGATCAGGAGCAATGCTTGCTAGCATTAGCATGGCTGATGGAAGTGGAGACATTGCAGCAAATTATACTTGGCAGGAGAAGGGAAGGGCAAATTTTTGCTGGAGGCACGGGAGAGATAGCGAGTGCAATCATATAGACCAGGGATGCCCAACAGGTCGATCACGATCTACTGGTAGATCCCCGGGATGTTTTGGTAGATTGTGGTCGATCGCTGGGTCCCCCCCCCAAAAAATAGGGCTTTCCTTCCCAAAAAAGGTCAACAACTTTGCCCTGAACCCCCAAAAATGGGGGGAGATCACTGCCAGTTTTTAATTCTGTAAGTAGATCGCAGTCTCTTGGGAGTTGGTCACCCCGATATAGACTGTTGACAACCCCCAAATCATGATCAAAGAAAGGGAAATAAAGGTTTGATTTTAGAAGGAATAACTGTTATCCTGGTACACCTCTGTACCAGGTCTGTGGCACTGAAACAGCACCCTGTGCCAACCTGGGATGCCAAGATGGTACAGCAGCAAAAGACAGCTCTGTGATGCCACCCACAGCATAAAACTACCATGTTTCCTTGGGTGCCCCCAATACTCCATTTTGTTAATAAAGCTACTGTGTTAAACATCCAGGTGAGACTTGGCTCAGGATGTAATTAGTCCGCTCCACCTAACGGCTGTCACAGATTTACCTGGATTATTTCAGAATTAAATTTTGATTCCAGGTGTGCTGCTCTCTCTGCCTCAACGTTCTCTTCCAGTTTCTTTATTCTCATTGTAGCTACCTAAAAACAGAAAATTCAGGCTGGTTAAAGACGCAAACACCCTGGAAATCTCTCTCAAGTACTTCTCGGGTAGATTGCAACATCGTGCGTTTCCGAGCACAATTCAAAGCATTGGTGCTGACCTTTAAAGCTCTAAACAGCTTCAGCCCAGTATACTTGAAGGAGCGTCTCCACCTCCACCGTTCAGCCCGGACACGGAGGTCAAGCTCTGAGGGCCTTCAGGCAGTTCCCTCACTGTGAGAAGTGAAGCAACAGGGAACCAGGCAGAGGGCCTTTTCGGTGGTGGCACCAGCCCTGTGGAACGCCCTTCCATCAGATGTCAATGAAATAAAATTAAAAAAAACCTACACAACTTTTAGAAGACATCTGAAAGCAGCCGTGTATGGGAAAGTTAATGTTTGGTATTTTACTGTGGTTTTATAGTTTGTTGGAAGCCGCCCAGAGTGGCTGGGGAAACAGAGTTAGATGGGCAGCAAATAATAATAATAATAATAATAATAATAATAATAATAATAATAATAATCTTACTACTACTACTTCAGTGCAATCTACTTGGAATGGCTCTTGAAGATAGTTTGATCATTGAGCTACCCTCAATATAAGACAGGGGTCAGCAATCTTTTTCAGCCGTGGGCCGGTCCACCGTCCCCCAGACCATGTGGTGGGCCGGACTATATTTTGGAAACAAATATGAACAAATTCCTATGCCCTACAAATAACCCAGAGATAAATTTTAAACAGGAGGACACATTCTACTCATGTCAAAACATGCTGATTCCCGGACCGTCCGCGGGCCAGATTGAGAAGGTGATGGGGCCGGATCCTTAGGCTGCCAACCCTATGTTAAGCCTAATCTTGCTCAATGCATTGGCTTTTAGTTAGGTTCTGGGTCTCTTGATCTTGAATGTCCCATGCTAAGCACAACTGGCAGATCACTTTCTCCCATGCAGTCCTCAAAGTTCTTTATATTAGGGATGCAAGTTCCTTGCTGTAGGGAAGGAGGGCTTTCCGTGGTGGTGCCAACTTCTACAAGAAATTCCATAGAATCTGAGTTGCAATATTATAATATGTACTAACAATCCAATGTCTTTTTAAGGAGCCCCACTAGATAACTTGTCTTAATTTTTTAATGGCAAAGAAATCCTCCCTATTTGCCTTCTGATCTATGTTTACCCATCACTATTCTGATACTTCCGTTGTCCGCCAATAGTATTTTGAAATCTCTCAATGTGTATGTTACTTTTCTATAAAAACAGAGTTGGGCTCCTTTAGGGAAGAGAAAATGACGGGAAAGCCATTTATTGGAATTCGTGAAGACTTTAATAAACTATTAATAACGAGGAAATGGTTAGATGTTAAACAGCCTTGAGTACTCTTGTATAAATATCAAACATTTTAAGGAAACTTATTAAATGAAAGCCTTCATCATTTGACCATGAATCCACGTCTCCGTAGTACAACTTAAGATTCTGTTCCTGAAGCTTTACAAAGTTGGGAAATCTCGATTTCTGATTTCTCTGGGGGTTCTGAAGTAACATGCCGCACAGACGCATTTACTGCACATTAGAGCACAATCAACAATGCAGGAGATCACCAAAGACCCGACTGGCACAGTCAAGCATTCAGGGGCGTCAATGGTAAAGAAATAAAGTCTTATATATAAGGTCTTCAGGACCACCGGCAGAGCACCAGGCCTGCTGGCTCATGTAAGCAACCCAGAATTTGTTTATCCAACAGATCTGACAGCGCATGCTAACATCAAAATAAAAAAAATCCCGAGGGAGGCTGGAGGGAGCTGTCTATTTATAGCACACATTGCTTAAATAAGCTCAGCAGCGGATAGACCGTGTCACAGACCAGTCTTCCCCCAGATGTTGTAGGACTCCAAATCCCATCAGTCTCAGCCAGCTTGGCCAACAGAAAGGAATGGTGAGAGCTATAGCCCAAAACTTCGGGGGGGGGGATTAGATCGCAGAAGGGTGCTATAGATCCCAAGCTAATTGAACTGGTAGCCCCTCGAGTCCCGAAATTGAACAACCCAAAAACTTGGTTTGAGCAAAAACCATAGATCCATCTTTCTCCACCCGCTAATGTTCCTAACATACTTTCCTCATCCCATTTTGGGGCACTCTTAGTTTACATTTTGCATTCTATTTTACACTTTTTGCATTTTCAGACCAAAGCGCGACAAGACTAAAAAGAAAAAGAAATTAAGCCAAAAGTATGCTACAAAACATCTGTGGGTCCTGTGCATGCCTGATCTTACACTAATAAATAAAATAGCATATTGGCCATCTTCTGGTTAAAAGATGCAAAGGAACATTTCAGCGGAAAAGGGTGTCCGAAACTCCAAATAACTGTTCTATCAAGACAGTTACGTCTACCAAAGCATAAAAGAGCCACAATCCAATACAGTGGTACCTTGAGTTACAAAAACTTCAGGTTACAGACTCCAGTAACCCGAAAGTAGTACCTCTGGTTAAGAACTTGGCCTCAGGATGAGAACAGAAATCGCGCGGCGGCAGCGGGAGGCCCCATTAGCTAAAGTGGTACCTCAGGTTAAGAACGGTTTCGGGTTAAGAACGGACCTCCGGAACGAATTAAGTTCGTAACCCGAGGTACCACTGTAGCCTACTTGTGATTTAAAAGGTGATAGTTAAATTATGGATGCTTACGGAAATCAGCCCTGAGGAAAGAAGGCTGATCGCCGAAGAATTGATGCTTTTGAATTATGGTGCTGGAGGAGACTCTTGAGAGTCCCATGGACTGCAAGAAGATCAAACCTATCCATTCTGAAGGAAATCAGCCCTGAGTGCTCAATGGAAGGACAGATCCTGAAGCTGAGGCTCCAAGACTTTGGCCACCTTATGAGAAGAGAAGAATCCTTGGAAAAGACCCTGATGTTGGGAAAGATGGAGGGCACAAGGAGAAGGGGACGACAGAGGACGAGATGGTTGGACGGTGTTCTCGAAGCTACGAACATGAGTTTGACAAAACTGCAGGAGGCAGTGCAAGACAGGAGTGCCTGGTGTGCTATGGTCCATGGGGTCACGAAGAGTCGGACACGACTAAACGACTAAACAACAACAAACCAATAGAGCAAAGGATACTGGATTAAATATGACCTCAATCTGTAGAAACCTCATGAAGTTTCATGCTGTTAGCCAACGAGGCAACTTAGCGGGGACTAAACTAAGCACTGGTGATTTCACTGGGACACAGCCAATTGTCTCTGAATCGGGTCATTGACTCGGGTCGTTGAGGAGAAGAAGAATTCAAGTTACAAGGCAGAGGGTTGAATCCGAAACTGTCTGTGCACTAGAAGAAAGAACCTCCACTCACACAACAGGGCTTCCACCTCCTTCCTCTTACAGCATTCAAGGGCTCTCAAAATCTGGGGGTGCACAGGGAACTGTAGCGGTGGGTGGGAAGCGAAGTCCCACTGCACCCACAGGCAAGAAGTTCACTCGCACAAGGTTGGGTTCCGCCCCCCCAAAAGCCATGTGACATCTTTGTTATTCTTTTAAGCGAAACTATGCTATTGAGTCCGCAAATTAGGAAGCAAGATTATACCGAGCAAGACAACTGGTTGGTCCATCTACTGTCCCCCAGGCCAACAGCGGCTCTCCGAGATTTCAGGCCTTGGGTATACGGTACTAGGGAGTGAGCCGCAATAGCAAATCATGTGGCTCTACCACACAAAAAAGAGGGTGAAGGGAAGAAAATGAACATTTCTTAGGCTTACTTCTTATTTTACTCCTGCCAGTACAAAGCTTCCTTAGGCTTTGTATATATCACTTCCGGCACAGCTGAAGTATCTGCAAGGATGCCATGAAAAAACATGAAGGAAAATGGCTACATGAAATCAAACCCTGTGTGCCGAAGAAAGCCTCTCTGTGCTTTTAAACAAACAGACATTTTTGTCAAGTAGGAAGCCAATTAACAAGATCCCTCTGTTTCAGTATTTTATTCTGTATTTTACTGGAAACTGGAATTTACTATTGCACTTGCAATTATTATTCTGCTGTTTGCAAATTGCTGTTTTTGGTTTGTCTTTAAATGAAATGGGGGGTGGGTGGGGAAGGTTTAGCAAATCGAAAAAAGTAATACGTGAACCTCCAAGCTCAGAAACCAGCTGTTGAAGGGCAAAGAGCACAGGAAAGCTATTGCCTTCATGCCCTGCATGTGGAACTTCCTGCAGACATCCCAAAAGGCCACGCTGGGGGAAAGGATGAGAGGCTTCCAGCCAATATTCTCTTGCGTTCTCTTGAAATTGCCATTACTTTCCAACCAGTGACATTTCCTTTCTACACCCACCAGAGGGCACCAAAGGAACACCACAAATCTTCCTTAAAGCAGCTGGTCGACATGTGCTCAGCCAAAGTATCTCTCAAACTGCTATATTTTTTAATTTAAAAAAAAAAAAAGTTTAGAAAGCTATTCCGGCAATCATTTCCACTACTTTTTGCAAACACTGTGCATTTTGCTTCATGTGCTTCAAAGCTGCCCAATTAGGGATTTAAAGACAATCCCACCTTGCAAACAACAATTGGTTGCTGTAACATCTGCTTGCACGGTTAATTTTAATTTTAATGGCAGAAAGGGGTAGCCCATATCACAGAACAGCATGCCTTTTAAAAAATGTAGACGCCCCAAATCTCCCAGCCCTGAAGAATTATAAATATGTGGTTTTTTCCAATTAAAAAGGGGGGGTGAGATAGCTCACCTGTGGCCTTGCAGAAGTAGCTGGACTATAACACCCCAACAACCTTGACCATTGTCCAAGCTGGTTGGGGCTGATGGGAATTGGAGTCCAAGAGTCCAACAACATCTGGAGGCCCCCACACGGGAGTGGCAGCTGTTTACACACACTCCACTTACACATAGGGCTGGGCGACATCTGGTTTTCAACACTGCAATATGTATATATCACCAGCTAAACATTGCAATATACTCAAAAGATGTACAAATATTTCTTTTGAGTATGGTAAGCGAAGAAATCAAGGCCAAAGACAGATGCATGGTAATGTATAGCACTATAGCCGCTAGAATTCTAATCGCACAAAATTGGAAAAGTGACAAAATTCCAAATATTAAAGATTGGCTGACGAAATTAGTGGGATATAAAAAAATTTGGCTATTCGAAATGGGATATCAAAAGGGTTGGGTAGGGGAAAAGTGGGCAAAAACTGGGAATCCTTTGAATCATACATGAAAAATAAGGCAAAATAAGCGAATCTTGAGGCAGAGATATGAAGGGCAAGGAAATTAAAGGGAAGGAGAAAATCATATTAAGTATGCATCAGAATAAAGAAAGATAATCAACATATAGGAATGACTGGAAGTTACCAGGGTGGAGGGCAAGGGGGAGGGTAATTAGGCCTTTTTTAACATAATTAATGGTTAAGGTTGGACTAGATGAATCCCAAGCCGGAATTAAGATTGCCGGAAGAAATATCAACAACCTCAGATATGCAGATGACACAACCTTGATGGCAGAAAGCGAGGAGGAATTAAAGAACCTTTTAATGAGGGTGAAAGAGGAGAGCGCAAAATATGGTCTGAAGCTCAACATCAAAAAAACCAAGATCATGGCCACTGGTCCCATCACCTCCTGGCAAATAGAAGGGGAAGAAATGGAGGCAGTGAGAGATTTTACTTTCTTGGGCTCCTTGATCACTGCAGATGGTGACAGCAGTCACGAAATTAAAAGACGCCTGCTTCTTGGGAGAAAAGCAATGACAAACCTAGACAGCATCTTAAAAAGCAGAGACATCACCTTGCCGACAAAGGTCCGTATAGTTAAAGCTATGGTTTTCCCAGTAGTGATGTATGGAAGTGAGAGCTGGACCATAAAGAAGGCTGATCGTCGAAGAATTGATGCTTTTGAATTATGGTGCTGGAGGAGACTCTTGAGAGTCCCATGGACTGCTAGAAGATCAAACCTATCTATTCTTAAGGAAATCAGCCCTGAGTGCTCCCTGGAAGGACAGATCGTGAAGCTGAGGCTCCAATACTTTGGCCACCTCATGAGAAGAGAAGAATCCTTGGAAAAGACCCTGATGTTGGGAAAGATTGAGGGCACTAGGAGAAGGGGACGACAGAGGACAAGATGGTTGGACAGTGTTCTCGAAGCTACGAACATGAGTTTGACCAAACTGCGGGAGGCAGTGCAAGACAGGAGTGCCTGGCGTGCTATGGTCCATGGGGTCACGAAGAGTCGGACACGACTAAACGACTAAACAACAAATGGTTAAGGTGAATTGGACTAGAGTCCGAAAAAATTAGGGGGTTGAGTACGAACGATTATTTGAAGGAAGATTTGATCTATTTATTCTCATTTGTTTTTATTTTAAACTTCCTTATCTTCTGTTTGATGATTAAGATTCCTATGTTAGCATTTTTGTTACAATTATGATTTGGATACATTACAAATATTATTTGGATTATTTTATGTTATTAACTTTATTTTGTTTAAGTTACTGTTTCCGAGTATAAGTTTTTTTATTCTTTTTTTTTCTTATTTCAGTTTTGTTCTCTTTTACGTTAACGCTATATGTGTATGTGTATGTTTGTGAGTGTGTCTGTTTAAATAATTCTAAATAAAGTTTGTTTTTATATAAAAAAAAACAACAACATTGCGATCTACTGATCTATCACAATGTCTGAAATAAGGATGGAGCGATGCAGAGGCCTTGGCCGGCTTCAAGGTCTTCCCATGTTGCGATTTTTGCACCCAAACCTCGTGATTCACGATATACTGCCAGTTAGGAAACCGATATCATGGTAGGGACTTCAAACCGGGGTTTGGACGATACACGGGTAACCCATATTGAGATCCTGGAGGGCTGCCGGTCAGTGTAGACAGTGCTGAGCCGGGTGGGCCAAAGGTCTGACAGGCACCTTCCCCCATATGTTCTGGCAAGCTGTCAGTCCCCGACACCAAAGCCCTTCGGAGAACGGAGTTGGGGGGACGACGACACTTGCCTCAAGCTCTTTCTTAAGCCGGGCCTCTCGCTCGGCGCTGAAGTCGAGTTCGCTGGCCTGCTGCCTCAGCCCTTCGGCGCAGCTGCTGTGTTGCAGCTCCATGTCTTGCATTTTCTGGTGAAGGCTCTGCATTGCGCTGTTGCTGTCCTGATAGAAAAGAGAGAGGGGGGGCACAGTTATTGCTTCAGCCACAAGCAGAGAGGTCAAAAGAAGATGACCCCATTGGGTCAGGGTACGTGAGCGGCAAACCCGGAAGTATATTTCCAGGTTTTTACCACGTGCGCATGTACAGAAGCGCTCTACCACCGCGTGCGCAGAAGCGGTCCCTCCGGTTGCAGAAACCTCGGGATCTGACTGGAGCTCCGGAATTGATCCCATCCGCAACCTGAGGTACCACTGTACCGCTCTCATCGTAAGATCTCAGGGCAGTTCGAAGAATAAAATACAAGATAAAGACAAGTACATAAAACTAAACAGCAAAACTATAACCCTCCCTTCCCAGTCACATTTAAAAGGCTCTAGGATATTATTCAGCCCAAGACCTGGTTAAAGAGGAACATTTTTGTCCGGCACTAAAAGTGTACAATGAAGGCACCAGGTGAACCTCCCTGGAGAGAGTATGCCACAAATGGGGAGCCACTGCAGAGAAGGCCCTGTTCTCGTGTTGCCACCCTCCTGACCTCACAAGGAGGTGGGCATAGGACGAAGGGTCTCAGAAGATGATCTCAGGGTCTGGGTAGGTTCATATGGGGGAGAGGCGGTCCTTCAGGTATTGCGGTCCTGAGCAGTTTATGGTTGCAGTAATGGCTGGCCCAACACCACCTAGTGAGCTTCATGGCTGAGGGGGGACAGGACGGGATCTGAACCTGGAGGTCTCCAATCCTAAGCCAACTCACTATCCATCTGGGTTCCACACAGTCACAAAAAGCGAGCCACAAAAAAAAAGGCAAAATAAATGGCAAAAACAGACAGACCTTAGCGTAACACTCAAATCGGAAGCGCAACACTTAAAACAGAGCGTGTTCAGCTTCCGAAAAAGGTTTGTAAACCGGAACACTTACTTACGGGTTTGCAGTGTTTGGGTTCCAAGTTGTTTGAGTGCCAAGGCGTTTGAGAACCAAGGTACCACTGTAAAACCATACACATTGCAAAGCTTCGCAAATTAGAATTCGGGCATTTGTATTTAGGATTTGCTTCCCACAAATCATTTGCTGGTCGCGAGCATCACCTGCTACTTTTCTGCGCCATTTAAAAGCAACGGCTGCGGGAGCGAGAGAAAGAAGATGGCGGAGCTAAAACGAAAATGTTTCAGCGGAGACCCCTCCCGAAGGAGGAAAAGATGTACAAACACTACTACGTCAGAATCTAGAAAAGCTATAAAATGATGGATTTTTTTATAGATGAATGGAGGCCTTTTGTGGGCTTTTGAGAAAAATTACAGTCAAATGTAATCACGGTCAGGATTCAGATAAAAGCAGCGCTAGAAAAATGACACAGCAAATGTAATGGAGAAGCTTTTGGCAATAACAATATAATGCAGAAGAAGAAAAAACACTGGGGAGGCATGGACGGGAGATCAGCCTATGAAATAATGTAATGATTTGATTGGAAGGTTTTTGTGAAAATATTTGAAAGATTTAATAAAAAACTATATACAGTATTTTTTAAAAAAAGAATCCAAAAAGGTTTTTTCCCATGAACAAAATACTCAAGAGGCTAGATCTGCATATCTTCTTCTTCTTCTTCCTGCAACATATTACAATCAATTTAGCAGAGAGAATATTGTGCATTGGTTATCTGTTTGCCCGTGTGTTCAGCACGCTCATAAAAAACCACTTCTGCGGGGCATGTATTTACCGCTGTTGCTTAACTGCCCAATACGATGCTTTCTCCACCATTAATTTCTAAACGTGTTGGTCTTGTTTTAGCGCCGATGTATATAGCTCCTCTGTGCGGGGGAGGAAAACACATATAATTAGCTGTTGGGCTGATAAGACGTCTTCGGGAAGATCAGGGTATTTAAGGCAGCATTTACAGCTACCTGTTCAGTTCCCCCTGCAGCAGCAGCGCTGCTCCGCGGTCTTAATCTCAGGCTCAAGTCGGCTCAAGGAAAAAGGTTGTTGCAGGGTCACAGCCCACAAAAAAAAGGGAAAGGAAAGAAACACCTCCAGGGCCAGTGTGTTAAAAGAACGCACACGAGAAAAAGGAGGCAGCCTGAGCTCTTACAACTTGGCCTCCTGATCCCGTCACAATTGTCAGCGCGATACACCAGCTTCCTATCCTAAAAGGATCTCTTAGTTCTAGGAACAAATAGAGGCTCTTCTTGAATTCTCGGAGCACTCCGTTCTGACAGCTGCCCTGCCTCCTTAATAAATAATAATAATAATAATAATAATAATAATAATAATAATAATAATTTATTATTTCTACCCTGCCCACCTGGCTGAGTTTCAACCCAGCCACTCTGGGCCGCTTCCAACAGAACAGGACATTAAAATGCAATAATCTATGAAACATTAAAAGCTTCCCTAAACAGCAAATAAATAAATAATTTCTATCTATACCTCGCCCAAAACCGGGCTCAGAGCGGCTAACATCAGATGCGTAACACATTAACATAAAATCAGGCAATCAATTAAAATACATCCTAAAATCCAATCAGGGTCAGAGTAAAATCCAATCAGGTGGCAAGCCACAGATTAGGGCTGGGGACCTTAAATGCTCAACGGGCCCCAACTGTTTCTGCCAAACTTATATGGGCCTGTGAGAAAAATTGGGAGGCCAAATAAAATAAAATAATAATAATAATAATAATAATAATAATAATTTATTACTTATACCCTGGGGGTATGGGTGGCGCTGTGGGTTAAACTACAGAGCCTAGGGCTTGCCGATCAGAAGGTCGGCAGTTCGAATCCCTGCGATGGGGTGAGCTCCCATTGCTCGGTCCCTGCTGCTGCCAACCTAGCAGTTCAAAAGCACGTCAAAGTGCAAGTAGATAAATAGGTACCACTCCGGCAGGAAGAAAAACAGTGTTTCTGTGCACTGCTCTGATTTGCTATGGTTCTGATAACTATCTCTCTCTCTCTTACACACATATCATACCCAATATTATTTTTAAAAGCCAGTCATGATTTCCAACCATGCAATAAAACTAAATTTCTGGTTTTTCCTATTTGATGCTGTTGGGCAAGCACACAGCAGCTGTCAGAAGGGTCATCCATTATTATTTAGGCACCTGGTTTGAACTCCATGAAAGATGCAGAGGAAATAAGACAGCACAAGCCTACCATGTTTTTTTGAACCCACCTTTCTGTCCTATCAACAAGGTGGCCAAAGTGGTTAGCGACAAAATTATAAAATATTTCCATTTTACAAACAAAGGGGGGGGGGGAAGCAGCAGCAAATGGAACATTTTACAGTACATCAAGAGAGGAGTAAGAAAAGATTCAAATGTGTGTCAGGCTGTAATAAAAATCATAACCACCACTTTGGCATATGTCAAGAGCAAGACGAAAAATCCAGGGAATTCAGAAACTATGCAGAGCCAATACAAGCAACTCCTTTTCAAATTTGTACTACGTATATGTCCCCTAATGTAGGAGGCATTTCGAGAGAAGAGGCACCAGCCCAGCAATTCCTAATGTGCAAAGTTTTGAGCAGCAGGTGGAGAAGGTGATTTCAATCCATTGTCAATATCTGCTTCTAAGCATTATATAAATCAGGCACGTCCAACAGGTAGATCATGATCTACTAATAGATCACTGGACATCTGTGGTAGATCACTGGCTCCCCCCAAAGAAGCTCAGCAACTTCGGCTCCCCTAAAAAAAGCTCTACATCTTTGCCCTGAAGCCCCCAAAACAGGGCTTTCCTTCCTAAAAAAAAAGCTCAACTTTGACCTGAACCCCCTAAAACATGGATGGCTTTCCTTCCTAAAAAAAAGCTCAACAACCTCGACCTGAACCCCCCAAAAGGGGTAGATCACTGCCAGTTTTTAACTCTGTGAGTAGATCGCAGTCTCTTGGAAGTTGGCCACCCCTGATATAAATAAACTGAACTTCAGAAACATAAAGAGCCTTCGTTTTCAGTTCCCGAGGAAGCGTAAATCATCACCCACCTGCCATCTGTGCCTTGGAAAATCTGTCTCTAAAGAATCAGAGCCATCTCCCTCATAACTAAGCTAACTAATAGGCTTCCTCTTTAGGCTGCTTCTTGTACATCACAAGGTTGATTCACTATGTGCTAAAGTAAGGTTAGGGACCCAGGTGGCGCTGTGGTTAAACCACTGAGCCTAGGGCTTGCTGATCAGAAGGTCGGCGGTTCGAATCCCTGCAATGGGGTGAGCTCCCGTTGCTCGGTCCCAGCTCCTGCCAACCTAGCAGTTCGAAAACATGTCAAAATGCAAGTAGATAAATAGGAATCGCTACAGCGGGAAGGTAAACGGCGTTTCCGTGTGCTGCTCTGGTTCGCCAGAAGTGGCTTTGTCATGCTGGCCACATGACCTGGAAGCTATACGCCGGCTCCCTTGGCCAATAATGCGAGATGAGCGCGCAACCCCAGAGTCGGTCACGACTGGACCTAATGGTCAGGGGTCCCTTTACCTTTACCTTTTTAAAGTAAGGTTGGAAGGAGGTGACCGATGATCTAGAGCAGTGCTTCCCAAACTTGGGTCTCCAGCTTCTTTCTGGACTACAACTCCCATCATCCCTAGCTACCGTAGCAAGACCAGTGGGCAGGGATGATGGGATTTGTAGCCCCCAAACAGCTGGAGACCCCAGTTTGGGAAACACTGATCTAGGGCCTTGGGCCTTCTAGGTTCTGTGAGATTGGTATTTTGCTTTGTTTTGTTTCTGTACAAAATCATCTTATACCGTCGTACCTTGGTTCTCGAACAGAATCAGATCCGGAAGTCCATTTGACTTCCGGAAACGTTCGAAAACCAAGGCACGGCTTCCGATTGGCTGAAAGAGCTTCCTGCACTCAATCGGAAGCCGCAGAAGCCGCGTCAGACATTCAGCTTCCAAAAAACATTTGCAAACCGGAACACTTACTTCCAAGTTTGTGGCATTTGGGAAACAAAATGGACAAGTACCAAGGCACACACATTTTGCACACACAAAATAAAAGTGGATCAGTCATTTGCCCTAAATATTTCACCAAACTCTAGAGCACATGGCGAAGAGAGGAAGAAGAAACTTTATTGCATGTGTTATGTTACATTGGATCTCATTCATACAAAACAGGGGTCAGCAAACCTTTTCAGCAGGGGGCCAGTCCACTGTAGTCCACTGTCCCTCAGACCTTGTGGGGGGCCAGACTATATTTTGAAGGGGGGGGAATGAAGGTATCCCTATGCCCCACAAATAACCCAGAGGTGCATTTTAAATAAAAGCACATATTCTACTCATGTAAAAACACATTGATTCCTGGACCATACGAGGGCCAGATTTAGAAGACGATTGGGCCGGATCCGGCCCCTGGGCCTTAGTTTGCCTAACCATGATACAGAGGATAGGAGGAAGGGAGGAGGGGAGGAATCCCCAAAGCAACTTGTTCGCACTCAAACGGTACGACTAAGTATGAAGTTGAAACATCAGGGGAGAATTGAGGATTTTAAAAAAAATTCCACGGCCCAATTCAAGTAGCTGGAATTAAACATTTTATCATCACAACATCAATGGAAGGGAAATAGGAAAGACCCAAACTATGAGGACTTCAATGAACTGTAGACCCAGTTGTTAAATATAAATTTAAAAATCTACCATGGTGTGTCGTGTTTCTGGCCACAAGATGCTGCTGTTGCATTTTTTACAGAACCTCTGGTCTTCCTTTAATAAGAGAACACAAGGCAGACAAATACCCCAGGTGGAAGCAACAACTTGAAAGCATGGTTAATTCTCCATATTTCTAAGGGACAACTCTTCAAATGGTTTATGGTCCAAGGCTGCCTTTCTGTCTGCTACCAGGCACTGGCCACATTTGCATGTGACAATGAATTGGTTGCTGGCTTATCGCTGTTTATCGTGGACACGCAGCATACTGGTCAATTGCTCCTGGCTCCCTCCTCCTCCTCCTCCTCCTCCTCCTCCTCCTCCTCCTCCTCCTCCCTTGGTGCAAGCAGGAGAAAAAAAAAAACCCGGAAGCCACAATTAAGCTTCTGGGATTGTGGTTTCTTGCTCACTGACAAGCCAGGGAACGAAGATCTGCTATCGGTTTAAAAATCCGCGCTTGTTAGGGGAGCGACTCACCACAATCCTGGGTTGGGAGGTCACAGGAAGCCAAGCTTAATTGTGGCTTCCGAGTAAGTTTGTTTCTCCCATTTGTGAACCAGGAGAGGTTGTGCACACGAGCACACTGTTCGTGCACAAAAAGCCACAATAAAAAGCAGCTACCCTGCCTCCAGCTTCCCAACCTGATTTCCAGTGATTCTCTAGCAAGCATTTGCATGCCATGATTGAAATACGTTTTGAAAGGCAAGGCTGAAAGGATCGGGTCTTCATGTTCAAAGCCTGCAGTTTGATTGTTTGCGGACAACTGAAGGCGAGCGTTTTTCAAAGCAGCCACAAAACACGCTAATACCACAAGCTTGCCAGCCCACATCTTGTCTTATTTTAATGTGTAGTTAAATTTGACAACCCACCCCGCCCACAAAAAACCCAGCATTCATAGTTGCACCACAGGGCAGAGTAGGGAAATGTCAGAATCAATAGCAGAAGAAAACCTGGTCGACGTCACAGAGTGATTCACAGACTCTGACATCTAGATCTGAAAGGTATCAGAGACATGGGAGCACGTAGGGCAATATCTGTAGGAAAAGGGGGCGGGTAGCAACTTTTATGAACTCTCTCATTGCAAGTCCAAAAAGACATCTGCTTTCCATTTCCATTTAAATTTCCAACTGTCCCTGAAGGGCTCAGACTCACCATAATAATAAGTTAAATTATGTTATCTAGTGCGCTTAAAGAATTACAGCGGTACCTCGGTTTTCGAACAGGTTAGTTCACAAACAACTCTGAACCCGAACACTGGAAAAGTGGAAGTAGGTGTTCCGGTTTTCGAACCTTTTTTCGGAAGCTGAAAATGCTCCGTTTTGAGTCCCCCCCTGTGTTTCCTGTTGCGCTGGCAATTTGCGTCCCCCCCCCAATTGTAATTCAAGCCTTCCGTTTCTGATTGCAGTGTTCCAAGGTGATATTTGGAGCTTCTAATTGGTGCTTTTGTTTTTGCTATTTATTTTGCATTTTTTGTTTTGAGGCTTTTTCAGTTCACTTGTTTTTGTGACTGTGTGGATCCCAGTTCAGCTACTGATTGATTGATTGATTGATTGATTGATTGATTGTGTGACTGCAGAAATGGATAAAAGGCCCCCATCCACCTAGAATACCGTTTTATTTATTTTATAGTACAGTACAATTATTATTGCTTTCATTTTATGGATCAATGGTCTTGTTAGACAGTAAAAATCGTGTTAAATTGCTGTTTTAGGGGTTGTTTTTAAAAGGATCAATCCGTTCTGCATTACTTTCTATAGGAAAGCGCACCTTGGTTTTGGAACACTTTGGTTTTGGAACACACTTCCGGAACGGATTAAGTTTGGGAACCAAGGTACCGCTGTAAATGCATGCTAGGTTTAGTTCATCGCATATAGACATTAGTACAGCTGAAAGTAGCATTGCTGAACATGACCAGGAATACCTGCAAGAGAAACTGGAGTTCATTTCTTTCTGCTTTCCACCGATCTGCCTGAGACCTCAACTCCTTTGCTGCCTCCTCCCTGATCTCTGACTCTATTATTCTCCTCTGCTTCTGGTGGTGCTCCTTTGTCTCCTTTGTATGGATAAAGTTTAACTTTTATTTAATTAAAACATAGCTACCATGTATCATATCTAAGAATATCAGTTGAAATAAGGCCACATGCATTTCATTCCGATTTCCTAATGTTATTAACAGAAAGAGGCCATTCCACAAGACTATCTTCCTTTCTTCCTTTACTCACTACAAAATCAGCAGGCTGTATGAGTGAAGGGGTCTTATCTTTGCATCAAATATGTTAGTCACATGCTGAGGAGCCTTCAAACCACGGCTTGGAAGACTGAGAAAGAGCAACAGGGAATTGTCTAGCTCAGCAGTTCTTCTTCCTCTTTCTTGGAGGGGTGAAGAAAGTTAACTTCTAGTAAGCAGAAAGCCATTGTACCTAAACACTACAAATAAATGATGCTTTACTCAAAACATTCCTGCCTGCAAACCGGAATCTCAAAAGACAGTATTACCCGGTTTTCAGGTCCTGATTTGCAGGCAAACTCCCGCTGGAGCAAACCACAGTTTATTGTATTTGGACGCAGCAATGAAGAATGGCTAGCTATTAACTAGAGGTTTAAGGCTCTAATCTTCTTCCCTCGTTCAAGGGAATAGCAGAGGAGCAGGTTTGCAAGTCCAAGGCTTGTCACTTAGCCTTTCAAATCCTCCCAGGCATGTTTTATGGCTGCAGCCCATCAACATGTCAGTGCTCTAAGCACCCACATTAAAAAATTGCCCAAAAAATGGCGCAGCCCGAATGATCACGCCGATCCAAGCGGAGATTCCAGGACTGTCCGCGGGCCGGATCCAGAGGGCAATTGGGCCTGATCTGGCCCTCAGGCCTTAGTTTGCTGACCCCTGATCAAGAGCCCATAGCAATAGCAGATAGGCGCTTTCCCCTCTACAAGCAGCTATGGGGCAGAACCCCTTGCTTGCCTTACGCTGTGGTCAAAGCCTTCTGAAACCCATGCACATTATATAGGGTGCCTTGCTTTTCAGGGTTTGTTCTAATAAACTTGTATAAAAGCAGCAGCAGCAGCAGAATCAATATGAAGAGACAGAATGTTACTGCTCTGAGAAAATTAAATTCTTGAAATGGAATCAACTAACTTACATGCCTAGCATGCCGCACCTTGGAGCGTTGGTAAAACACCGCATATGTTGTTATGGGGCAGCTTGCAGAATGTTTCTTAACGTTACACAGCTTTTGAGCTGGAGAATAAATCCTTAGAGCCACTGAACCTCGATTTCAACAAGGCTCCCACTAGGGACAAACATTTTTAGAGGAACTGGGCAGGATTCACCCATTGATCGCCATCAGTAGAAGCCCTGTACAAAGAGTTCTAACTTGTGCAACAGGGCTTTCCCCACCCCCTTTACCCCCAGCCCCCCAAATCGGCTTGGGGATGTTGGAAGAACCCCCCCCTCCCCAGAACGGTGTACCGGGGAAGAGGGAGGGGGAATCATTCTGTCTGGCAGCCTGATGGGCTTGCACAGGAAGAATGTTTGATTTACACAACACTGAATTCAACCCGTTATGTTTTTGTGACATAGTACAAAGGTAAGAGATTCTAGACCTAATTACTAGCACGTTTGCAAAGCTAAGCAGGGTCTGGTATGCTTTCAAACTGGATTGGGGAATGCCTGTTGAGATTCCTGCATTGCAGCGGGTTGGACTAGATGGCCCTATGGCTCCCTTCCAACTCTATGATTCTAGATCTGCAGCAAGGAGCTGCTACATATCTTAAATCAGGAAAGGAATGTTCCCAGCACTGGTAAGTTGGAATTGACTTGTTTTGTTATGCCAACTTTCTGTATACCTGTTCAATTTATCATGTACAGTGGTGCCTCGCTTAACGAATGCCCTGCTTAACGAAATTTCCGCTTAATGAAAGGTTTTTTCTAGCAGAGGTTGCCCATAGGAATGCATTGAAATTCAATTAATCCGTTACTATGGGCAAAAAAAATTCAAAAGAAATTCAATGCATTCCTATGGGATTCGCTAGACGAATTTTTCGTTAAAAGAAAAGACCCGTGGAACGAATTAAATTTGTCTAGCGAGGCACCACTGTACATGGGATGAGGGAAGTTTAACAAGTCATTATCAGAAAAACAGAGCTAAAAGGGAAGGTCATAGCATAAATACCACCCTATGCTCTTTGGAAGAAGAAGAGGTTGATAAGAAGAAGAAATAATAATAATAATAATAATGTATAGAAAGTACATTGTTCCAGATTCCCCCAATTAGGGCTCGGCGATATCTGGTTTTCAACACTGCGCTAAATCAGCAGCTAAACATTGTGATATACCGATATATGACGATGTCTGAAATAAGGATGGAACTACCGGTATGTAGAGGTGGATCCCAATACTCACAATTTGAATAAATGCATACCTTCAAAATGCTGTCCAGTTTAGCCCGCTCCTTCAAAAGTAATTCGTATTCACTGTTGCAAGTATCAATGATGAGTTCTTTTTCGGAGATGTCATTGATGAGTCGTTGCTGGTCTTCGTCCCACTGATGTTTAGCTATGTGATAGGCTCTCTCTGTCTCATTCAACTTGTGCTGCAAAGTTCTGATTGTTGCTAATGGGAAGGAAAACAAGGCCGTGAGCTAGTTCAACTTAAAAGGACTGCTGAAACATAATTAAAACCAGCAAAAGTTATTTCACTTTTATGCATTCAGGTAGAAGACAACGAAAGAACAGCAAGATTCCAGGGTGCTCAATTTCTTACTACTGTATTTGTATGACAGCATTGACTTATTGCAACTGAAGCGATTTATACAATAACCTGCCCCAAACTGCCATTTTGTACCCAACAAAAGCACAAGATCTAAAAGGTCAGATTTCCCCCCAAGTATGTTGTACAATGGGCTTATTGACACAACACGATGCAGAATGGCATGTTAGGCTAAACCAGGCACCCCCAAACTGCGGCCCTCCAGATATTTTGGCCTACAACTCCCATGATCCTTAGCTAACAGGACCTGTGGTCAGGGGTGATGGGAATTGTAGTCCAAAACATCTGGAGGGCCGAAGTTTGGGGATGCCTGGGCTAAACTGAAGCTCAGCTTTGTAAAGCCATAACAACTACTAGCATACAAAATTTGCAATAACCTTGCCGAACTCGCAAACATGGTTTAATAGAGAAAAGGAGCCTAGTCTTCTACAACTCCCCTGACAGGTCTCCAAAATGGCCTCATAATTATAATTTTTTAATAAAAGTTTTTATACATTCACAACATTTTCAAATTTTGCACTCCTGGGATTACTTGGATCACTTGGACTCCACCCTCCCACCCCCCGATTTCCAAATTTCCCCCTATATTCTTTGCATCTATTTACATTTTTCTGATCCATTTTGTCTCTTTCCCCCCTTCACTAATTTTACATTATACGTGTCACAATAATCCAGCTAACGTTTTTAAGCATATGCAGGTTTTTTAATAAAAAAATTCCTTCAGTAGCACCTTAAAGACCAACTAAGTTTTTATTTTGGTATGAGCTTTCGTGTGCATGCACACTTCTTCAGATACAGAGTTGGAACAGATGCGGTTGTAACGTAGGGCCTGGCTGTATACAACTACGTTACAACCGCATCTGTTCCAACTCTACAGACAGAGAATCTCACCTAAGAGATCTACAGCAAACCTTTTTAGAACTAAAATATCCACCTGATGAAGTTAAACAACAGATCAACAGAGCCAGACTGATACCTAGAGAGAACCTGCTGCAAGACAGACCCAAAAAAGAAAATAACAGAACACCACTAGTCATCACATACAGCTCCCAAGTTAAAACAGTACAACGCATCAGAGATCTACAGCCTCTCCTGGACAATGACAGCTCCCTTTCTCAAGCTCTGGGAGGAAGACCTTTCATTGCCTACAGACAGCCACCCAATCTTAAACAACTCCTCACCCACAATAATACAACCACCAGACTTAACATGGACACTGGTACCAGAGCCTGCAATAAACCCAGATGCCAACTTTGCTGCCACATACACCCGGACAACATCATTACTGGCCCCAACAACATCCAACATACCATCTCAGGACTATTTAATTGCTCATCTTCTAACATTGTGTATGCCATCAAATGCCAACAGTGCCCTTCAGCTCTCTATATTGGACGAACAGGCCAAACCCTACGCCAAAGGATAAATGGACATAAATCTGACATCAGGAACCAGAAGACAGAAAAACCAGTAGGAGAACACTTCAATCTCCCAGGACATTCTATACAAGATCTCAAAGTAGCTGTCTTACTACAAAAGAATTTCAGAAATAGACTGGAAAGAGAAGTTGCTGAATTACAACTTATCACCAAGCTCAAAACCATGGAGGGACCTGGTTTGAACAGAGATATCGGATTCTTATCTCATTATACATGATAAGCGATCTTCAGCCATCTCAACCCTTGCTTTTTCATGCAAAACCATTTGCAGTCGTTTTCGGTCATCAACAGCTATCAGTCAGTCAATCACCCACTTCCACCACCCTTCTGAGTGATCCCCCCTCCCCTCCCCATCCCCACCCCTCCCCACCCCTTCTCTACATAAGTGCCTGGGGACTTCTATTTCACTGTATCTGAAGAAGTGTGCATGCACACGAAAGCTCATACCAAAATAAAAACTTAGTTGGTCTTTAAGGTGCTACTGAAGGAATTTTTTTTATTTTACCTCGACCCAGACCAACACGGCTACCTACCTGTAACCAGGTTTTTTAAGATATTCTATAAACTTTGTGTATATGACACCCCCATATATAAAACCCCCTATTTGGGGGGATGAAAATTAAGAAAACACCCCTCAGCACTACCCGTGTATAAGACGAGCCCCAATTTTAAACCTATTTTTTTGGGTTAAAAAACCGAGTCTTATACACAGAAAAACACAGAACTTCATTTGCCTGTGACTAGAGGTGGGTGCGACCTTACCTGCCCAGGTAACAAAAGGGCAAGGCACGCAGCACACCCTCTCTGTTTGACTTCCTCTCTTTGTCTTCCTCCATCGTTGGAGCAGCTATTTAGCTAAAGATGCTCTGTTGGCTTCCAGTCAACAGAGGACACTCTGAGATTATCCCCATATGGGATAGATCCACATGTATATACTCTGTAACTCAGGCTCCCTTCAGGGATCCAACTGTGAACTGATGGCGTGAGTAATCTTCTTTTATATACTTTGCACAAGATTGTGGCATGTTTATTCTTTTAAGAGGGATATACGGGAACTTACCAGGAACCTAAGGGACGCGGGTGGCGCTGTGGGTTAAACCACTGAGCCTAGGGCTTGCCGATCAGAAGGTCGGCGGTTCGAATCCCGGTTCGAATCCCTGCAACGGGGTGAGCTCCCGTTGCTCGGTCCCAGCTCCTGCCAACCTAGCAGTTCGAAAGCACGTCAAAGTGCAAGTAGATAAATAGGTACCGCTCCAAGTGGGAAGGTAAACAGCGTTTCCGTGTACTGCTCTGGTTCGCCCAGAAGCGGCTTTGTCATGCTGGCCACATGACCTGGAAGCTGTACGCCGGCCCCCCTGGGCCAATAACGCAAGATGAGCGCCGCAACCCCAGAGTCGGTCACGACTGGACCTGATGGTCAGGGGTCCCTTTACCTTTACCAGGAACCTAATATTCAGAGGCTTAAACAAGCCTGCAACCACCTCCCTGCTGTGCATTAAAAAGGGGGATGTAAAACTCTGCTAAGTTATAGAACTTGCTAGTGCAAGTTAGGGAGGTTATTAATAAACAATATATCCTCTCTTGCCTCCCTGAACATTCCAACAGTATCCTCCAGAAGTTACTGAACTACAATTCCAATCATTCCTGGCCATGCCAGCTGGCACTGATGGGAGCCAGGGTCTAATAACATCTAGATGATCCCAGGCTGGAGAAAGCTAAAATAAGTGAAACTCGGGCAGATTCTTGGCATCTCAGACTTTGAAGACCAGATGGGAAATAAACAAATCCTTTAATCTGAAGACAATGCAGGAGCTGGCAAAAAAAAGGGTGACATTTTGTCCAAGGTAGTAAATTTTCAAGCGACTGTGATCCACTGAAACCTGTAAGTATGATTACTTTTGGGCACAGATTCTACTGTTGCCACGGGGTACTGCGATTGCAAGCATGTGGATGGACACAATTTCAGACCATGAAGACTTGAACGACAGTTCCAGTCATTTAAAAATAGGCAATGAAAAGGAGCTTTTGCGGGGAGGGAAACAAGGTGTAAACCGAGAGGGGAAACGCTAAATCAAATGTCACAACCCAAACACCTTTCTGAGAAAAACAAAGAAAAAAAGAAGTCCACATGTGAACCTTTTAGACAGCATGTCTGAACATATCACAGAGGAGAAATTAAAGCACCAGCCCAAAGCAATCAAAGAAAGAAAGAAATCTCTAAGCAACCGGAGAGAAAAGGCATTAATTAAGCCACTACCCAGGAGAAAACGAAGAAGCCAGATAGTCTGGATTAATCACCAATGGCTTCTAATTCAGAAACTAAATGATAATTTAGGTTTATTCAATAGGCAGTGGGAAAGAAAGGTGCAGAAAGCCAAAAGCCTTTCACTTGTATATTTCTCCAAAGGAAGTTTTTGTTCAAAATATGACAAGGTGACTCAAAAGAAGCGTCATTTTAAAAAGAAAAGCCATTCTAAAAGGTAGAAGGTAAGGAAAGGTGTGGTCAGTGGAATCAAGGCAGCGTATCAGTTTAGACTACAAAGGCTGTGTTTTAGGGCCATTAATTCTTGAGGATGCAAATCTTACCTTGAAGTTGTTCTATTTGCAGGTCTGCTTCACACAACTTGCCTTCTGAGGAATACCGTTCTATACCAACTTCTTTCCTTGCAACAGCCAGCTCATACTCCAGGCTTTGTCGAACAGCCTCGCCTTTCTCTACTTCGGCTCTCAACTTGGCAATCTGGCTTTCGTAGTTGGATAGCTGCAAAAGGAATGACCCGAGGCGACTGCTATAGATAACGGTGCAATATTTCAAAAAGCAAATTGCTAAAGACATATTCAGAAACTATTTTACTATATTACGGTAGCTTCTAGGCAGCTGGTGACCAATGTGAGAAAGAATTTGAAAACGTAGAAGGGAGAACTTTAATATTAAGATCGGATGGAATCTCCTTGGAAAGAATTCACTGGACTGGACTGGAAATGGATAATTCTGGTCTTAATAATGAGCTTTTGGTTTTTATTAGATTTTTAACTTTTAAAAGTCCTCTGTCTTGATGAGGACATACACAGGATGGTGGGTGATGAAGGGCTCTGTGTGAGAGACAAGAAAGAAAGGATATCCCAGGGTGGGAGGCTTGGGGGACAAACAGAAGCTCCCAGGTGAAAGCTGGGAGGGTCTACTTTTCTGTATATGGATAAAGGATGAGATATAATTGTGATAGTGGGCTTTTATATCTATTTTCCTTTCCTTTTTTCTCCCTTGCCTTTTTATCTTTTGCTTTTTATTTCTTCTTATTTTGGTCCTTCTTAATTTTTAGATCAATTCGGCTCTTCTTGTAAGGGCAGAACGTTGTCCCTCGGCTGGGACAGAATACAGACAGGGAAACTGTGGTGATATTTGATCCAGCAAATCAAATCAAAATAGTTCCGCCTCCGCCCCCTGCAGAATGCACCTAAGAAAGGATAAGGGGACCCATGCGACTTTTCCTTGTTAAGAAAGAAGCCGAGTTAGTGGGAAAGGACAAAGGCAAAGAAAACTTTTGAGTGGCAAAATGAACTCCCTGCTACTGCCTCCTTTCACATGCCTGAGGAACTGATCGCTCTCCAATGAACACCAGGTGTCATACTGTACAAAATGCAAATTACTGAGCTACTTCCCCACTATAATTGGACTTTCTGTCAGGGTTGTTGTGACTACTCTTGAGTAACAACCGTCCACATGCTTGTCTTTCAGACGTTTTTATTGGTCACATTATTTACAGTGTAACGGATTGCTCATTTCATGTCTACCCGCTCGAGTCAGATTCCTGCACTGCCCCCCTCCGCGTTCTGGACCAGCATAAAAGCCTCGGAACTGAGAAACGCCTCCCTTTCCTCCTCCTTCTCAATTCTGGCATCGGGGGGGGGGACGGGTCTTCTGTCTGACCTATTCCTGTCCACTCTTTCCGCCTCCCTCTCTTCCTGCCTATGGAGCAGGGGCTCTTTGATGTTGCCAGAGCCCTGGCACCCCCTCTCCGTTTCCTGACTCACCCCTTCAGACCCCTCGCTCTCATGACTGCTTGGAGACGGGCTGCTTCTGATGAGGGGGGGGGTTCCTCTATAATCCCTCCCCCTTACACTTTCATTTTAAAAATTCAGTAATTTCATTCATTTCGTCATAAAACAAAGCAGCATTTGAATTCCCGTATCTTAAGAAGCGCTTCTAAATATTGACATAAGACAGGTAGAGCCAACACACGCCAGGCCATAAGACAAGATTGTATACACAAAGCTTTTGCACGATTATGAAGTACTTACTTCTGCATTATGTTTAGCAGTTATATCCAGTTTCTCTTTCTTGGCTTGATGGAGTTTTCTTCTCAGGTCCTCCTTCGTTTCCATCTCCGGCTCGCTACGATTGCATGGATATGTCTTTCTAGGTTGCCTGCTCCAAAATGCAGAGATTTTAATTGACAGCAATCTTGCACTCGGATCTGCTTTGAACTTTAAATGATCAAGAAGGCAACTCTAGACACATCTGGCTCATTGAAATATGCCAAAGACCTGGCTATTCCTGAAGCTGTACCAAAACCCATTCACAAATAACATTCTATCACGTTTATTTCAAGCTTCAAAAATCGTGCAGGATATCTGCAGTGCTATTTGTTGCTGTCACATTTTGTCTCCAAGTATAAAAATGAAAGTTTTTCTATCATAGCCAGAAAAACACAAAGTCTTTCTCGGTTGGTTGGGAACATTAAAAATGTCTCTGCTTCTACATTTCTGCTTCAAAGTCCAGATTTTCTGTTAAAATAACTGTCTATATTTGGTAAATATACTTTGTATGTAAATGCTGACAATTTGCAATAAATTTGTAATACATTTTGTTCATGCACAACAGGAAGGAATTCAACGTCGTGCTAAGGCAATTGTTCTCTTATGGCAAGCATTTTGGCTTGCTTTTTTGGAACAGTACCCCCTCCTCCTCCCCTCTGTTATAGGGTTCTACTGGAGCCCTCCCCCCCAAAAAAAATGCCAACTGGGGGGGGGGGGCAGGGCAAAGAGAAGTAGGAAGACCCACTGTGACAGCAGAAATATTCTTCTTATTTATTCAATTCATACACCGCCCTATACCCAGAGGTCTCAAGGCGCTTCACACACAAGACCACAACATATAAAATCACACCAATTCCTTGTGGAGGGGGTCTTCCAGGGTGGGTTCCTCTGTTTAGCTAGAGCAGGCATGTCCAACAGGTAGATCGTGATCTACCGGTAGATCACTGGATGTCTGTGGTAGATCACTGGCAGATCTCTGGCTCCCCCCCCCCAAGATGCTCAATAACTCTGGGCTCCCCTAAAAAAAGCTCATCAACTTTGACCTGAACCCCTCAAAAGGGGGTAGATCACTGCCAGTTTTTAACTCTTTGAGTTGAGTAGATCGCAGTTTCTTGTAAGCTGGCCACCCCTGAGCTAGAGAAAGGTGAATGCTGGCAATCACTTTTAGCTATATCAACACTGACATTTCAGAAGCCATGAGACAGCAATTCAACAACATTTAAAAGAAACATGGAAAGCCAATTCTTCTTTTCCTTACAAATAGCACTGAGCCATTTTTGTTTAAGCAGATCACGGTTGGCTTATACCGGCGGAAGCCTGGAAGGGAAGGTGGCTGCTGCCATCATGGAGGACGAAGAAGAGGACCCTCCTTTTGAAGAAGATACTGAGGAGGCTGGAGGAGGCCCAGAGGGTGGGCAGGGGGAAAGGAAGAGACTGTTCTCCAAGGGATTAAGATGTATGATGGATGGATTTGGAGACAGCCAGAATCCTTACACAGAGTCAGTGGATATTCTTGAAGACTCGGTTATAGAATTCATCACAGAAATGACCCACAAAGCAGTGTCAATTGGACGGCAAGGTCGAGTACAGGTTGAAGATATTGTCTTCCTGATCCGTAAAGACCCTCGGAGGTTTGCTCGTGTAAAAGACTTGTTAACAATGAATGAAGAACTGAAACGGGCCAGAAAGGCATTTGATGAAGCAAACTATGGATCTTAAGGCCTCGTGTGATCCAAATGGGCGGTATGGGCAAAATGCTGAGGGAGGAATGGCCCATAACAGGTGCTAACATGTTTGGATATTGCCGCTACTAGAAGACAAACCAACACTTTGCTTTGCCAAGTGTAAGAATTGTTTTGTAAATGTTAATTCACAGACTTTGTAACTGGAACAATTGTTGTTGTTGCTTTAAGGGTTGTTGTTTTGCTTAGTTACTGCATAGATGTAATGATAATAATAATAATAATAATAATAATAATAATAATAATAATAATAATAATAATAATTTATTATTTATACCCTGCCCATCTGGCTGGGTTTCCCCAGCCACTCTGGACGGCTTCCAACCGAATATTAAAAACAGTACAGCATCAAACATTAAAAACTTCCCTAAACAGGGCCACCTTCAGTTGTCTTCCAAAAGTAAAATAGTTGCTTATTGCCTTGACATCTGCTGGGAGGGCGTTCCACAGGGCGGGTGCCACTACCGAGAAGGCCCTCTGGTTCCCTGTAACCTCACTTCTCGCAATGAGGGAACCGCCAGAAGGCCCTCTGTGCTGGACCTCAGTGTCCGAGCAGAACGATGGGGGTGGAGACACTCCTTCAGGTATACAGGACCAAGGCCGTTTAGGGCTTTAAAGGTCAGTACCAACACTTTGAATTGTGCTCGGAAACATACTGGGAGCCAGTGTAGATCTTTCAGATACACATAATATAGGCTATACACATTGTATAGGCTAACTGATTCAATTTATGAGTTGCTTCCCATAAATGTTATTTCACAGTAAACACTAGTGATTTGGGATTCTTAATGAATATGAATAGACACTTTCACCCATGCATTTCTTGCAATGGGAGAAACCAAATAAATAAACCAGATCATGGTTAACATTTGATTGAGCCACTAAGGGGCAGATAATTGGCTTTGGGTATTGGTTCTTCCCCACAGGCGGAAACAGGCTATCCCTGCTTTCAAGCACAACAAAGCACATGCTGATTATCTGTGGTCATTGGGTGGTTTTAGCAATGAACTGAACTTAGCATGGCTACCCTTTAGCAACTGCGGAGGAATCGAGGGGTAGCTCATAGCTGGAGCCTCCAGACAACAGAAAATCCATAAAGAAATGCCACTGCAGGGGATCTTTTAAGTTATGCCCACATTGTGTTCGAAATTCGCCAGGTGCCAGGAGCATTTAAGGATAGGAGTGCAACAGCACTTTTCCCACCTGCTATTCCCAGCAATTGGTATTCAGAGGCATGATGAGACGTGGGTGGCGCTGTGGTCTGACTCTAAACCACTGTGCCTCTTGGGCTTGCCGAACAGAAGGTCGGCGGGGTGAGCTCCCGCTGCGACGGGTGAGCTCCCGTTGGGGTGAGCTCCCGTTGCTCTGTCCCAGCTCCTGCCAACCTAGCAGTTCGAAAGCACACCAGTGCAAATAAAAGGCGATTCTGTGCGCTCTTGCTTCCATCACAGTGTCCCGTTGCGCCAGAAGCAGTTTAGTCCTGCTGGCCACATGACCTGGAAAGCTGTCTGTGGACAAACACCGGCTCCCTTGGCCTGAAAGCGAGATGAGTGCCGCAACCCCATAGCCACCTTTGACTGGTCTTAACCATCCAGGGGTCCTTTATCTTTAACCTGTAGAAATCAGTTATATTTTATCTATACAATCAGAATGAATTTCAGGAACCCAAAAGTCATATTAAAAATATGACCTTTGAACCATCGGGCCCAAAAATGGCAACTCGGCATTCCATTTTGGTGGCTGCAACCCTGGTTTAAGAAGCCATTTGACGCCTAGCTTATTTATCTGAGTTTCTAACACTGCAGGGGAGGTTCAGACATTCAAAGGAAGAGGATGGGTGAATCTACTGTGGCAAGCAACCAGGTTGCTGGGTCCTTTGAAATGGCTTGCTTTGTTATCAAACTTTTGTGGGAATGATGTGTGAGCGGCCACAGCTGGCAATATATGATTCAAGCCATATTTCCAATTAACGAGAAGCAGAAAGGGAAGCTGATTGGTTTGAACTGTGTCAAGAGGAAACAGGTTTGCACCAGATGAGCACAGCTGGCGGTTTAATTATGGCAATATTAGTGTTGCTGCAAGACAAATGCACGCAATTAATTTAATGTTCTATTTCGGGCATGGAAAACACAACTTGTTAGAAGCCAGGTATGACTCTTACCTCACAGACATGCATTTAGCATCTCGGGTAAAAGCAGGGGGGTTAGAAAAATAATATAACTGTTTTCTATGGGAGCAACGCACAAAGCAAGGGGAGCAGAAAAACAGAAATGCAGTTAAATTAGTATTTAGAAAGAAATTATGCAATGCGTAGGGCAGAGGAATGATACATAATTAACAACAATACATTCACAGAATGCCAGTAGGCCTCTGAATAGGTAAAAAAAGGTAAGGGACCCCTGGATGGTTAAGTCCAGTCAAAGGCGACTATGGGGTTGTGGCGCTCATCTCGCTTCAGGCCGAGGGAACCGGCGTTTGTCCACAGACAGCTTTTCTGTGTCATGTAGCCAGCAGGAGTAAACCGCTTCCGGCGCAACGGGACACGATGACAGAAACCAGAGCGCACAGAAATACCATTTACCTTCCCGTTGCAGCAGTACCTATTTATCTACTTGCGCTGGTGTGCTTTCAAACTGCTAGGTTGGCAGGAGCTGGGACAGAGCAACGGGAGCTCACCCCGTAGCGGGGATTCGAACCGCCGACCTTCCTATCAGCAAGCCCAAGAGGCTCAGTGGTTTAGACCACAGCGCCACCCATGTCTCATCCAGCCTCTGAATACCAATCGCTGGGAATAGCAGGTGGAAAGAGTGCTGTTGCGCTCCTGTCCGACTTGCAGGCTGCCCGCAGTCTTCTGGTTGGCTACTGAGAGAACAGGATGCTGAACTAGATGGGACACTGACCTGATGCAACAAGTCCTTCTTTGGTGCTTATAGCTGGAGCTATGCCACCGCTGCTTCTACCAGCAGAATGGCGGCTCTGACCCATGTGGGCTCAGCCCAGGTAGGAAGGCAAGGGAAACACATCACAGAAAACATAAAAAGCAGCGTGGAAACAAGACACAACCCCATCACCTCTGAAACACAACAGCAGCAGTTGTTAACAACAACTGTTTCTGTTTGAGAATTCCAAGTTGATGCTTCTTGGGAGGAGTTATGGGGAAAGGATATGGAATTTACCGCGTGTTATACGTTAAAGAGAAAACTATCCTAAAACGATGGTGGTATTTAACACCAAATAAACTGGGCCAAGAATGCGTCAAGTAAATGCTTGGGTCATTCTTCCATATGTAGTGGACATGTAAAAAAAAGCTACCAGTAAATGCTTTTGGGATGTGATAGATAATGAAATCCCCTTCATGGATCAATGCCTTGTCGTGGCGAAGGGGCTTGAATAACTCAGAGAAGCTATGAGCTATGCCATGCAGGGCCACCCAAGATGGACAGGTCATAGTGGAGAGTTTTGACTAAACGTGATCCACCTGGAGAAGGAACTGGCAAGCCACTCCAGTATCCCTGCCAAGAAAACTCCATGGACAAAGACAACAGGCATATAAAAGTTATGACGCTGGAAGATGAGCCCCTCAGGTCGGAAGGCGTCCAACATGCTACTGAGGAAGAGCGGAGGACAAGTACAAGTAGATTCAGAGCTGATGAAGCGGCTGGGCCAAAGCCGAAAGGACGCTCAGTTGCGGATATGCCTGGAAGCGAAAGGAAAGTCCGATGCTGTAAAGAAAAATATTGCATAGGAACCTGGAATGTAAGAACCATGAATGGAGGTAAGCTGGATGTGGTCAAAAATGAGATGACAAGAATAAATATCGACATCCTGGGCATCAGTGAACTAAAATGGAAGGGAATGGGCGAATTCAGTTCGGGTGACTATCATATCTACTACTGTGGGCAAGAATCCTGTAGTAGAAATGGAGTGGCCCTCATAGTCAACAAAAGAGTGGCAAAAGCTGTAATGGGATGCAATCTCAAAAATGACAGAATGATCTCGATACGAATCCAAGGCAGACCTTTTAACATCACAGTAATCCAAGTTTATGCACCAACTACCGGAGCTGAAGAAAGTGAAATTGACCAATTCTATGAAGACCTACAACACCTTCTAGAAATGACACCAAAGAAGGATGTTCTTCTCATTACAGGGGATTGGAATGCTAAAGTAGGGAATCAAGAGATAAAAGGAACAACTGGCAAGTTTGGCCTTGGAGTTCAAAATGAAGCAGGGCAAAGGCTAATAGAGTTCTGTCAAGAGAACAAGCTGGTCATCACAAACACTCTCTTCCAACAACACAAGAGACGACTCTACACATGGATATCACCAAATGGGCAGCATCGAAATCAGATTGATTATATTCTCTGCAGCCAAAGATGGAGAAGCTCTATACAATCAGCAAAAACAAGACCTGGAGCTGACTGTAACTCAGATCATCAGCTTCTTATAGCAAAATTCCAGCTTAAACTGAAGAAAGTAGGAAAAACCACTGGGCCAGTAAGATACAATCTAAATCAAATCCCTTATGAATACACAGTGGAAGTGAGGAACAGGTTTAAGGATTTAGATTTGGTGGACAGAGTGCCTAATGAACTATGGATGGAGGCTCGTAACATTATACAGGAGGCAGCAACGAAAACCATCCCAAGGAAAAGGAAATGCAAGAAAGCAAAATGGCTGTCCAACGAGGCCTTACAAATAGCGGAGGAGAGGAGGCAAGCAAAATGCAAGGGAGATAGGGAAAGATACAGGAAACTGAATGCAGATTTCCAAAAAACAGCAAGGAGAGACAAGAGGGTCTTCTTAAATGAGCAATGCAAAGAAATAGAGGAAAACAATAGAATGGGGAAAACCAGAGATCTGTTCAAGAAAATTGGAGATATGAAAGGAACATTTCGTACAAAGATTACCATAATCAAGGACAAAAGTGGTAAGGACCTAACAGAAGCAGAAGACATCAAGAAGAGGTGGCAAGAATACACAGAGGAATTATACCAGAAAGACATGGAGGTTTCGTACACCCCAGGTAGTGTGGTTGCTGACCTTGAGCCAGACATCTTGGAGAGTGAAGTCAAATGGGCCTTAGAAAGCACTGCTAATAACAAGGCCAGTGGAAGTGATGATATTCCAGCTGAACTATTTAAAATTTTAAAAGATGATGCTGTTAAGGTGCTACACCCAATATGCCAGCAAGTTTGGAAAACTCAGCAATGGCCAGAGGATTGGAGAAGATCAGTCTACATCCCAATTCCAAAGAAGGGCAGTGCCAAAGAATGCTCCAACTACCGCACAATTGCGCTCATTTCACACGCTAGCAAGGTTATGCTTAAAATTCTACAAGGCAGGCTTAGGCAGTATGTGGACCGAGAACTCCCAGAATTGCAAGCTGGATTTCGAAAGGGCAGAGGAACCAGAGACCAAATAGCAAACATGCGCTGGATTATGGAGAAAGCTAGAGAGTTCCAGAAAAACGTCTACTTCTGCTTCATTGACTATGCAAAAGCCTTTGACTGTGTCGACCACAGCAAACTATGGCAAGTTCTTAAAGAAATGGGAGTGCCTGATCACCTCATCTGTCTCCTGAGAAATCTCTATGTGGGACAAGAAGCTACAGTTAGAACTGGATATGGAACAACTGAGTGGTTCAAAATTGGGAAAGGAGTACGACAAGGTTGTATATTGTCTCCCTGCTTATTTAACTTATATGCAGAATTCATCATGCGAAAGGCTGGACTAGATGAATCCCAAGCCGGAATTAAGATTGCCGGAAGAAATATCAACAACCTCAGATATGCAGATGACACAACCTTGATGGCAGAAAGTGAGGAGGAATTAAAGAACCTTTTAATGAGGGTGAAAGAGGAGAGCGCAAAATATGGTCTGAAGCTCAACATCAAAAAAACCAAGATCATGGCCACTGGTCCCATCACCTCCTGGCAAATAGAAGGGGAAGAAATGGAGGCAGTGAGAGATTTTACCTTCTTGGGCTCCTTGATCACTGCAGATGGTGACAGCAGTCACGAAATTAAAAGACGCCTGCTTCTTGGGAGAAAAGCAATGACAAACCTAGACAGCATCTTAAAAAGCAGAGACATCACCTTGCCGACAAAGGTCCGTATAGTTAAAGCTATGGTTTTCCCAGTAGTGATGTATGGAAGTGAGAGCTGGACCATAAAGAAGGCTGATCGCCGAAGAATTGATGCTTTTGAATTATGGTGCTGGAGGAGACTCTTGAGAGTCCCATGGACTGCTAGAAGATCAAACCTATCCATTCTTAAGGAAATCAGCCCTGAGTGCTCCCTGGAAGGACAGATCGTGAAGCTGAGGCTCCAATACTTTGGCCACCTCATGAGAAGAGAAGAATCCTTGGAAAAGACCCTGATGTTGGGAAAGATTGAGGGCACTAGGAGAAGGGGACGTCAGAGGACAAGGTGGTTGGACAGTGTTCTCGAAGCTACGAACATGAGTTTGTCCAAACTGCGGGAGGCAGTGCAAGACAGGGGTGCCTGGCGTGCTATGGTCCATGGGGTCACGAAGAGTCGGACACGACTAAACGACTAAACAACAACAATGGAAAAGGGAACATTTTATATTTCTTTCCATTTCAAAAAACTCTTCAAGTGGCACACAAGTCATGTTTAAGTAGGAACCTATAATCTTGGCAAGCTCTAGCACTCAGGAGATGGCCGTCATCCTTGGAAAAAATGCTTCAGCTACCTGCTACCTGTGCACTTCTAAATGGCCACTCTCCATCCTTAAGCAGGGAGTGATGGGTTAATGCACTATTATCTAGAGAAGGAAATAAAAGTTCTCAGAAGCAAGGAATTATCCCCACCAGCCCTTCGGGTCAAACAGTAAAGAACTAGAGTTCAAATGTTTCAGATGAATATCCTGCAAGAGTTGGAACAGCAAATATGAAACGGTATCCTTTGAGTATTTCCATTTCTCGCCACCAATTTAAAACTTCTGCAAGGTGGAGAAAAGTCACTAAAATGTACAGAATCAAAGAATTAGCTCACAGGACAACAAATCATTTTTGTTTTGACTCTGTTTGGGGAAGTTTTTAATGGCTGATGTTTTAATGTATTTTTAATCTTTTGTTGGAAGCTGCCCAGTATTATTATTATTATTATTATTATTATTATTATTATTATTATTATTAACAATAAGTAGATTAACCTTTCCAGGTTCATTTAGGTTCTAAAACAGGGAGACACGCAATCTTCTAATTTGCAACTTCCATGTACTTAGTAAAAGCATTTAAATACATTTTAAAAATTAAATCAACAATGGGTTGGCTCAGATAATATGTTTAAACCATTGTTCAGTTTAGCATTATAATGAGCTTAGGCAAGCCTTGGTTGGGTTTGTGCTATTTGCCTCCAGCACGGCCACAATGAGTTCAGAAACTTTCATCTCAGGTTTTAGATAATCACAGATGGCCATGTTGTCGGCACCTGACAAACTGTGATTAAGCTTAACCAAGGTTAGTAGAAGCCACCATTTATGAACCTCACTTGGTTTCACTAATTGTAGTTAAGATTAATCACCATTTAGAGTTTGAACAACATGCTAAACTGTGGTTAAACTAAAATGGATGTTGATGCCGCCACTCTTATCCTTGCAGTTGGGGGTGGGAGTCTG
Organism: Zootoca vivipara; assembly: GCF_963506605.1. Classification (NCBI taxonomy): domain Eukaryota; kingdom Metazoa; phylum Chordata; class Lepidosauria; order Squamata; family Lacertidae; genus Zootoca; species Zootoca vivipara. The sequence continues at coordinate 4,124,761 of NC_083291.1, forward strand.
AAGATCGCTGTGGCTCGGCCTCGTCACAATTTAGTACTACGGTACGTGTAAACCACGCAGTTGCGAACGCAGCAAAACTGACAAGTGGCTGTCTGTCACGCTCCAGCCATTTGTTTTAATCATGCTAAAAAAGAGCCTCACTCATAAATCAGCTGCATTTACATAGAATTAAAAAAGGTTATTTTAAAAACAGTCAACGAAATGTTCATTAATTTCTATCTCTATGATCTGATTCCAGGATTAAAAATTTAGATGGCTACTGGGTTTACGTAGCCGAAAGCAGAACCACAGTTTGTTCACATACAATCCTTGCTGTCTGCAATTTTTTTTTTATCCCTCTGCAAAACTTTGAACCTCATCCAGCTTTGACACACTGCCTCTTCAGTTAATAACTATCAAGTTTCCCCTTGTCTCCTGTCTACTTTTCTTTGAGGCAATTGCGCACTCAGCACCCCGAGATAATAACACACATCTATAAGATAAAAGCAATGGCATTAATGTAATTGTCTGCCTCTTTCTCTTTAGCCTAATCTTTTTTTTCTTTTCAGTTTTGACTGCCTGCGTGACACCTGTTTTTGTCTCCTCTGATCCTACGACAGGTTTTCCGCTGACAAGGTTTTTGCCTGACAGAGATTCTGCCAGACAAGAACATAATAAAATATGAAGAACTGCTTGTCAGAGTTTCTGCCAATGCTCGCATGAAATAACCAAAAAGGAAACCCTGATTTCTCCCCCCCCTTTTTTTAAGGGGCCTTGTGATGGTCGCTTTTGGCCTGTCGGGAAAACAGCTTCCTTTGCCAATTCCTCCAAGCTAAACAGGTGTTATCTTTCATAGTCCCTCCTCCACCTTTATTTCTTTTTTTTTAATTGGTTGTGGAAAACATGACAACTGGAAGGGTGGGGGAAAATGTCCTAAAACTTTGTTTGCAATAGAATCAATTTGTATAGTGTAATAAGGTGGACTGAACACACACACCTTTAAAATAATAATGATAATGATAATATCAAAAAGGCCCCCTTGTGGGTTTTTTTAAGCTCTGAAAGTGGCACGAGTGCCTCAAAAGGGAATCCCTTCTTTCTTGGATTTAAAACAAACAAACAAACAAACAAAAACAACAACTTTATTACTTGTACCCTGCCCATCTGACTGGGTTGCCCCAGCTACTTTGGGTGGCTTCCAACAAATATAAAAGCATAACAAAACATCCAAACATTTAAACATGTACAAGAATACTAAAATGTCTGTGGACCTTCCTTAAGAGGAAGCTTATCTAGATTAAAAACCTATTTCACTGGTTCATATATATATACATCCAAACACACACACAGAATGAAGGATAAGCTAAAAGGTATCAGATATACCGGTACCAAAATCATCCTAATACTATTCTACTCAAAAGCTAAAAAGAATACTCAGTTATTTTTTATTTGTTAAATCTGTATACCACCCTATACCCGTAGATCTCAGCTGTTATGAACCACTCATAGTCTTTGTTCAAGCGCTGAAATGTACCATCAAACTTGCTCACGATGTTCTTAACCATACCAAGGCGTATAAAGGGATAGCAGCCTTCCCCATCCCAATATTTCCCATGTCTTCTATTTCATCTCTCTTGGATCTGGTCCTCACCAACAAGGAGGAACTGATTGACAAAGTGGAAGTCCTGGGAACCTTGGGAAGAAGCGATCATGTCTTCTCGGCTTTCACTATATACAGGCAATAGAAAGCTGACTATAGTCGAACATGCACTCTGGACTTTAAGAGGTCTGATTTCAAAAAATCAAAGGAACTACTTACTAGGTGAGATCCCATGGTCGGAAATACTCAATGAGAAGGAAGTCTAAGATGGATGGGAGTTTCTTAAAGGCACAAAGGCAGACAATTCCAATAAGAAAGAAAAGCCCCACCCCCATCCCCACCCCGTGTGATATTCTTGTGGAGAAGCTGGTAAAATGTGGGCTAGACCAGGTAACTGTTGGGTAGATTTGTAGCTAGTTGACTGACAGAACCCCCCAAAAAGTGCTCACTAATGGTTTCTCGGGATCCTGGAACAAAGGGACAAGTGGGGTGCCACAGGGTTCTGTCCTGGCCTCGTTGTTGTTCAATGTTTTTAAATGACTTGGATCAAGGAATTGAGGGAGTGCTTAATTAGAATGGATCTATTAGGAGGACATATTAGAATGGCTTGCACTTGGATCCATTGCGTTTCCAGACAGCGCTAGGGAACTTGTTTAGCTGATATGACTGGTGTTCCTGTCAAAGCTCTGGCTGACCTCTCTGAATAGTTACAGGTAGGTAGCCGTGTTGGTCTGACGTAGTCGAAACAAAATTAAAAAATTCCTTCCAGCAGCACCTTAGAGACCAACTAAGTTTGTCATTGGTATGAGCTTTCATGTGCATGCACACTGATATCACACAGTGTGATATGCACACTGATATGCACACACAATGTGCATGCACACTGGTATCTGAAGAAGTGTGCATGCACACGAAAGCTCAAACCTATGACAAACTTAGTTGGTCTCTAAGGTGCTGCTGGAAGGAATTTCTCTCTGAATAGCTTAGGCCATTGACCTGACCACTCCTGGGCACTATGTCCGGCTTCGTGGAGCCCTCTTGGCTCCTTCGTATACTCCAGAGCTTAGGGCAAGGAAACAAACTGGGAGATGACTTGAATGTGAGTGAAGGAAAACCGCAGTTGCATGGAACCATACACTGTTGAGGGCTCATCACTAAGCCACTTACGGTAGGTCAGTTTAAGAGAGTCTCTCTCAAAGCTGCAGTGAACATAGATTCGAAGTGACATCCTGCACACTGCCTCAAGTTCCTGGGAGGAAAATATAAAGTTTACAAAGCTCTTTGCATAGTCCTCAACTATTGCTCATGGGAACATTAACAGAGCAGAGGTGCCTCTTCTGAAGATGGCTTGGCCCAATCAAAATCACGTTTCCTCTCTACTAAGCAAAGCAGCGGAGAATTCTCAAATCTCTTCCCAGGACCTTACAGCTCTTTATGGGGAATGCACACCTGTGAAAAGCATGCATGTCTTGCACAGAAGTAATTCATGCACTCCTAAACTACCTCTGTAGATCAACTAATGTTGATTGCCTTTGTTCATGCTTGTTGCCCGATAACCATGAACTATCCAGCGTGGACTGCTGGATAAATCAATAGTGATTTCAAGCATTGTAATTAGAGGAATATAAGTTAATTATGGTAGTTTTACAGAGCACCCCCTCATAACTGGCACTAGCCATGCTGTTATAAAGTCCATAAGATATGACGATACTCGGGCCATGATTATCCTTTTTTTAATCACCCTTCCTTTGTACCCTGCAACTAAACAGGACACTTGTGCGTGATTGTCATAAAGTTCATCTACTGTGACCGTTTTACACTTCAGTTCCAGATTAAATATACTCCAGCAAATTTGACTGCAGTCAATTAGACTGTAATTAGAGAAATCTTTAGCATTGTTAAGGGTACAATCCAGAAAACATTTCCTATTATTGAAACCCAAATGGGAACACAATAATTAAGAAACCTTGCGATGGGTGAGGCGGCTCAGCTAATCTGGTGAAAATTCCTTAGCAAAAATAATATAGATATGTCCAAAGAAAATGCCCCAGTGAGCAGAGAAAGTTTTATTTTCTCCCATCCAGCAGGTTTTAGATGCACAGAACTAAACAAAGAAGCAAAGTTAGCCAGGCCTAAATAATGTCTGAACAGGATATGACATTTTTATTCTCCTAATCAAACACTTCTGCTTTAATTTAATGGTGTTACATTTCAATATACTGTAGTAGCAGAATTTGTTTCACTTACTTATTCTGTTTAACCTGGTGAACTTTGCTTAATTAAGATGTTCCTATAAACAATTAAGCCTCCTGTAGGATCATTAGCAAGATGTAAAACTTTATGATGTAATAAAGTGTAATAAAATGATAAGGCTGCAGCACTTCATGTGTGCAAAGGCATAAGGTGTTCTTCCAGGCAAAGACACTGTAGCCTTTGTCTAAAAACTAGAGATTTACCATAGCTTGTTGTTATGCAACTGTCCCAACTTGTTCACTACGGAGCGGCAATCAAAGTACTGTATATACTCCAGTATAAGCCGACTTTTTCAGCACATTTTTAATGCTGAAAAAGCCCCCCTCGGCTTATACTTGAGTGAGGCGGGCAGCAGGGACGGAGGGACGAGCGGCGAGATAGAAGCCCTTTCTTGCCGCTGTTCCCGCCGCTGGCGGACGGATGAGCGGCGAGAAAGGAGCTCCTATGCCTGCCCTTGCGAGAGGCGGGTGGTGGCGGTGGGACCAGTGGCGAGAAAGGGCTCCTTTCTCGCCGCTCATCCCTCCGCCGCTGCCTCTGCCGCTCACAAGATGTTACCAAACTCGCCTCTAATACACACAGCACCAATTTGGTGGGTGTTAGAATGGCTTCCTTGCCCCAACTGCAGTACAGATTGCTGCCTGCCATTGGGCTTGAGAAGCAGAGGGTAACTGCTTGATTGCAGGAATCATAGAACTGAAGGGTTTGAAGGGGTCAAGAGGGTCATCTAGTCCAACCCCCTGCAATGCAGAAATCCCAACCAAAGCATCCATGACAGATGGTCATGCATTCTATGCTTAAAAACCTCCAAGGAAGGAGTTTCCACTACCCTCCAAGGAAGTCCATTCCGCTGCTGAACAGCTCATGCTGTCAGAAAGTTTTTCCTTATGCTTCTTTGGACCTTTGGGTATAGGGAGGTATAGAAATTAAATAAATAATAATAAATAATAAAGTTTTTTGGATTGAAGCCAGGAGACCCCCACTGAATGAGCAGACACTGTTCGCTCTTCTCTGGATCTAACCCATAAGACACATACACGCTATTCCTCCCTTTCACAAAGTTATTTACATTCAAATGTTTTTGGGTTACATCTACCCAAATGTTTTTCATGAATCAGGAAATTGTGTAAATTGAATCATAAAACAAACCTTAAAACATAAAATTATACTCCATGTTGTCTAGGATGGAGTTCCCCTGCTTCTCTTAGTAAGAACCAAAACATTTAATTCTAGTGAGTCTTCTCATGATCTTAGTAGCATCGAGGGACTATACAAAACCACTGGAAAAACCACCTTCCGGTGCTCCCTGGAAGGACAGATTGTGAAGCTGAGGCTCCAGTACTTTGGCACCTCATGAGAAGAGAAGACTCCCTGGAAAAGACCCTGATGTTGGGAAAGATGGAGGGCACAAGGAGAAGGGGACGACAGAGGACGAGATGGTTGGACAGTGTTCTCGAAGCTACGAACATGAGTTTGACCAAACTGCGGGAGGCAGTGGAAGACAGGAGCGCCTGGCGTGCTCTGGTCCATGGGGTCACGAAGAGTCGGACACGACTAAACGACTAAACAACAACAAGATAATGAAATGAAGAAAATGTTTAAATGAACTATTCCCAAAAGACCAGAAGCTTTTCTTATAGGCATAAGAGGGACAAAGGTTCCAAAGAAAATGGCCAAACTATTTCTGTATGTGACAACAGCAGCTGGAATATTATATGCACAGAAATGGAAAGAAGGGAAAGTTTCAACGAAGGAAGAGTGGCTTTTGAAAGTAATGGACTAGGCAGAAATGGCAAAGCTGACAGCGAAATTAAAAGATCAGAAAGATAAACTTTTTATAGAAGAACAGAGGCCTTTTGTAGGTTATTAAAAAACTATACAATAGTCAAATGCAATCACGGGCAGGATTTGTGATAAAAGCAGTGGAAGAAAAATGATAAAATAACTACAGTAATAAACTTTTTGTAACAGATAAAGATATAAAATGATAAAATAACTACAGTAATAAACTTTTTGTAACAGATAAAGATAAAGTAGAAAAGTTCTGAGTAAAAACACAGTGGAGGGGAGGGTAAGAAGTCAACTTATAAAACAATGTGTTTGATTGGAAGGTTATTGCGAAAACGTCTGAAAGCTAAACAACAGAAAGCTGTGCTGAAGTTACAGTTCCCCTGGTCGAAATTCTTACAAAAAACTACACAGGGGCTTGTTTTCTGAACTGTCAAGTAGTAGAAATTGCCATCCACTCACACAATGGAAACTTTCATCATTGGATTGTGTTTTAATTAAAGGAATGAAACTCACCATTTCTTTTCGGGAACCAGAGAATCGATCTCAGGATTCATAGCTTCCATTTTTCAGCTACTTATTCTACATACTGTGGACAATTAATGTAACCACGTCGTTTATATTCTTTGTTGCAAGGGGAAAACTTTGGGCATTGTTTTGCTCCCACACATCTTGAAGAAACTCTAAATGATAAAGACATTTAAAGGGATATTTTAATGGCATGCACTTCTCAATGAGTGTTCTCCTTGAAATGTGGCACCCAAAACTAGGAGCACTACTCCAGGCATGGCTCAGCCAACACAGAACAGAGCAGAATGAATCCTTCTCATGATCTGAGATGCTTTTAATACAGTCTAAGGTAACATTAGCTTTTTTTTAGTAATCACATGGCACTCCTAGCTCAGATTCAACTAGGGCACCTAGATCCTTTTCACAGGTATTGCTGCCAAGTGACAGGCCTCACCTATATAATACTTGGTGCCTTGGGCATAGGTTGCAGCTAAATGCAGCACTTGTAAACAAGTGAATTTTGGTAGATGTGGTTTGCCATGCAGGGATAAGAAAAAATGCAACTTCTGCACAACTACCGGTACAGAAGATCAAGGAAATATCTCCTCCTTTTGCTTGCTTTGTTCATTTGAAATCAGCAGTGCTCACTTCATAGGGGTTACAAGTATGCAAGTATGTGTGTGGTTTAAAAATAAATAAATCACTATCTCCTGCTAAGAGAAGCTAAATCAGTGCAAGACAAAACTGCAAGAAGGACCATCTGAAATCCTTGTTAGTTCACATTAAGGTGTTGCATGAACCACATATTTGTAATAACAGAAGTGTTATGTTTCCTAGGCAGCAGGGAAATGTACCTTTTGAAATAAGTTTCCCAAATGCTTGTGAGACAGGCGACAATACACCTTGAGATAAGCTTGGCTCACACTTATTAACTAGCATTGTAACACAAAATCCCTTTCTTTTTCTTTTTTTGCTTATAGCAGCTGCAGGGCAGAGACATATTCAGCGAGCGCCTCTTTCCCCATCGCCACATCTCAATGCTAGGAAAAACTGCACCTGGCGAACTTCCACCTGCCACAGAACTTGTGCCAGGACAAGCCGGCAGTCCTAACAGCTACTCAGCTTCTCTCCCCTTGCCTCCGTGTACAATCATTGCTCCTTGGAACAAGAGAACAACTTCGCTCTGGCCTTTTAGCCCCAAGGTTTCCCAAACTTGGGTCTCTGGCTGGTTGTTGTTGTTGTTGTTGTTGTTGTTTTTTGCGGGGGGGGACTACAACTCCCATCATCCCCAACAGGACCAGTGGTCACGGATGATGGGAATTGTAGTCCTAAAAACAACAGCCAGAGACCCAAGTTTGGGAAACCCTGGTTTAGCCAAATCACCAGCAAGGCAGGGATTCTTGGGGTTCTAATCATGCATTTTGTGATTCCGTATTGTGATTTGTTTTTTTAAAATGTTGGGAACTGCCCTGAGACCTGCGGGTAACAGGGCGGTACACTAATAATACTAATAAATACATCACACACACCCTCCTTCCTCCCTTGCAAACCAAAGTGGGGACCAACTCCCTCTACTCCCATCTATTTCCCCTGCTAAGCTCCTCCAACACAGGCAGATCGCTGCCCCCACAGCGATTCCCACGACCCACTTCATACGTACCGTACCCCGTGTAGCCGCCAGTTACGATCAGCCTAGACCAGAAAAGTCTATTTAGGCTTGAAGAAGAAAAAGAAACGTAGAAAGGGGGACTCTAGGACCCAGGGGAGGGACGGGAAAGCTAAGCCACGCCCAGCGCCTCCTGGGAGGTGGGTTTTGCTCCCTCCTCCTCCGCAACGGCTACTTCCGGTAAACAGTTTCCAGGCACGCCGACCACCCGCTTTCAGCGGCTTCGCCCCGCCTTCCGGCCTCGGAACGCGACTTCTCATTGGAAGAGCCGGCGATTGTGACGCGGCGCGTTCCAAAGGGGAAAGAAAGCGGGCGGCTCTTCCCGGCTACAGTCGGCTTCGGATGTTGCAAAGGAGCATGCGCGGGTCCAGTGGGCGCGTATTTCCCGCGGTTTTTGGCGCTCTGCAGAAATGCAGGAACCGTTAAAGGGCTGTGGCTCTCTTGCCAAGGTGCACACTGCTGATTCTGCATATATATTTTGAATAGTAATTATATAAGATATAATTGTAATTATTATATTTTGTGTTGGAATTAAGCATTATATGAGGTTGATTTATTATTATTATTATTATTATTATTATATTGAAGGTTCTTTCCATCCAAATCAGTCTTTCATTTGGTTGGTAACATACCTCCACAGATAAAATAGAAAACGTCTTGTTCAGCAAATTATCGTGACTACAATTTACAAGTTGCATCACAGTGTTCAGCACTGAGTGTAAAGGGATAAGAATCTACTGTATATACGGTATTGTTAAGAAGAGCATTGGACTTGGACTAGCGAGTATAGTGGGTTTAATGTCCATTCAGTCATGAATCTCACAGGTTCTTGGTTTAACCTACCTTTCAGGTGGTAAACTTTCATTCTTTTACAAAGTGTATGTGCAAGGTTTTTGTGTCAGCGTCATGTGTCGAGTATTGTGCTTAATACCCTCCTTAATTGGGGGGAGAAAGCAAGCTTCTGTGTGAAAAAGGAGACAGAATTGCAATGAACAGTCAAGGTGTACTGTATATGTTTTTAAAGGGTAAAGGGACCCCTGACCATTAGGTCCAGTCGTGACCGACTGGGGTTGTGCGCTCATCTCGCATTATTGGCCAAGGGAGCCAGCGTATAGCTTCCAGGTCATGTGGCCAGCATGACAAAGCCGCTTCTGGCAAACCAGAGCAGCACATGGAAACGCCGTTTACCTTCCCGCTGTAGCGGTTCCTATTTATCTACTTGCATTTTGACGTGCTTTCGAACTGCTAGGTTTTTAAGAGAGAGCAAATATTAGGAAATTACAGTAAGCTTACAGGTGACCTCCTTCCAAAGGAAGGCAAATCTTGCCTCTTAGTGAGGTGTGTCAAATTTAAGACTTTCTTCGGTTTACTGGAGCCAAAATCCTGTGTTTTTTCCTTGTTTTACAGCATCTAGGTGAGACAGCTACAGGAGCCCTGAGAGAACAAAACATTGGCAATGCAAGTAGACAGAAGGGAGTCAGCCCGTATTCAACTTCTGCGTATCCAGCTGTCTCTGCCTACCGACCCCAACTTGCTGAACCTGCTACTGAGGTTTCTCCATTCTGCCACCCACTACGTAGTAACTGCCTCTTTTCCCCTCAACCAGACTGTCCTTTTGTGACATCACAGGAAGTTTGTAGCCCGTGGCAACTGCTTAGGGATGCATCTGCACAGCCTCCCATCCTGGTACTGGAAAGGGGAATGCCATGAACGTTACTTAGATGTATTTAGAAATACCTTGATTTAGAAGTAGAAGATGGCTTGCTTAAACTCTGCTGTCTCCTTCATTGCTGCTTTCGGGAAAAGCCTCGTCAGCTTGTGACATCCATGAAAGGCAAACACAGATACGGTGAGGGGAATGGCCCTCATTCAACAGTTATCATCCAGCCACCTCCACTGGCCAGCCTGCCAACCTCCGCTGGCTTCCACCCATGAATATCCAGTGGTTCATTCGCCCAGAGCCTGGAGGGCAGCCTACACCGCTGTCTGAACATGCAAGTCCCAGTCATAATGTGTCTGGTGGGTGACCCTATGTTCACACTCTCCATTCATACTTACCCCAGCATCAATCCACAAATATCCACACAGCTTTTGTCAATGGCCTTCTGAAGGTGAATTTCAACCAGCTTACGTGCACAAACTTCGTCCTCCTTCAGCCCTGCGGTTTCCTGGGCTCCCACATGCTAATCACAGCTTCTGCCAGGTCCGTCGCCAGCTTCTACCATGGATATCTGCCGCTTTCAAGCCGCAGTCCTGCTCAGCAGGTAAACTTGCCTTCTCGTTGCTCCACAGCATCTCATTGATGGATGATGGCCTCCTTCCATTTGCCACTTCGCCTCCATGCGGAAGGAGACCACCAAGTACTGAATAACACAACTGTTGTCCACTGTGTCCTTTTCAAGCTTTGCCTTGGGCTTTCCCCTTGGGCTGCTTTTGTATATCCACTGAGATGCTATGTGCTTGTGTGACATCACAGGGCGTCCACAGCCAATAACAGCAGCTAGAGGGGCATCATCATGACCTCCTCAGGCCTCACAATGGTGGGCGCAGCTCAACAGCCATTTCCCCTTTGCTTGTTTGCTATGTACAGCTCACTCCTTTTCTGTAATGACACCAGAGAAAGGCATGCCATAAACCCACCTTCCTATTTTGACTCTCTGGCACCCTATCTGCATAACCTAGCAATTCCAAAACATAGACGCGCTTTTACTCTCGCAAGATTGAATGGTTTGCCTTCGGCTGGACTTGAGGGATGATTCCAACAGATTCCATATGATAAATGCTTATGTCCCTGTGGAGATGGCAGTCCTGAATCGGTGGCACATGCCCTTCTGGCTTGCACTCTTTGTAAAGACTTGAGGAATGAGGTCACCATCTCTCTCTTATGGTCCATTCCAGGTCGCCCAACCACTGCCACACTGTCTATTCCATTGGCAGATCAATATGAGCAGGTGACAGCAAAGGTTGCAAGGTTTTTAGCTGAGGCAATCAGAATAAGATCCACTACAGCAGGCACGTCCAACAGGTAGATTGTGATCTACCGGTAGATCACTGGACACCTGTGGTAGATCACTGGCTCCCCCCAAAGAAGCTCAACAACTTTGGCTCCCCTAAAGAAAAGCTCAACACTTTTGCCCTGCACCCTCCAAAATGTGGCTTTCCTCCTCTCTAAAAAGCTCAACAACTTTGACCTGAACCCAAAAAACCAGGGCTTTCCTTCCTAAAAAAAAGCTCAACAACCTTGACCTGAACCCCAAAGGGGGGGGGGGTAGATCACTGCCAGTTTTTAACTCTGTGAGTAGATCGCAGTCTCTTAGGAGTTGGCAACCCCTGCACTACAGTATTTGACTATTGATTCAAAACCCTAAAATGTATTTTATATAATTGCCTTTTTATTTATGTTGTGTATATTGCAATGTTATTTTGTTGCTATGGCCTATGGCTGACGCAAATAAAGTTTATTCATTCAATCAATCAATCAATCCATAGCGGGGGGTCATTTTTCATCCTGATGGCTGCATTCCTTTGGGTCAGATTTTCCATGTATGGGAGCCAACTCCTAAGGGCCAAAAAATACTGCCCCCCCCCAAAAAAATGATTAGTGGAATCCAGTACTGTAGTTGCATCAGGTGTGCTTGAGACAACACCTGTTTTTGTGCTGTTGTGAGGGATTACGTACCGTATATTCAGGGGGTTGAATAATAGACTGGAGAAGCCAGAATAAGTTGCAGTTTCAGCTGAATTTAGTGGAACCACTTGAAGCATCTGCTGTGTTGAGCTATTTCAGTTGCTTTTGTTTGATTTGCTCATTGCAAACAGCTAAAGGTCTGTAAACTTTGATAATAAATCTGATTTGCAATGGAGGTTGAATAATTTTGATTGCAGCTGTATGACTGTAAGTATGATTTGCACTTTTATCTATGGATATAAGTAATATACATATCATTTTCAATTCTCATGTAACCATTTCCCAGGGGGTGGTCATGTTAAACAGTTGCAGCACAAAGAAAGAGAATTTTGGCATATTAAAAATTAGCAACTTTAAAATGGTGTAAGGTTTTTTGATAACAATCCACAGACTTTCTAAGTTTTTTTATTCTCTACATTCAACCTGACAACCTGATATGGCACAAAAGCTTCCATATTTTTTTACAGTAATATGTCAATGTACGTAATTTTGCTTCTTGTTCTGTAAAAACAACATGATCACTCAGGCACTGATCAGTACAATTTTGCTTTCAACGTCCTTTTCCTCTCAACTATTCCCATGTTGGTGACAGTGCAGTAGAAGCAGATGGAGGAAGCGTTCAGGACTCAGGGTGGACGTAAATAAGAACAGAAAAATGCAACAAGAATCTTGTTTAATCAAAGCTGCTGTATAACCCTGCTCTTGTTGGTGCAATATTTTAGAATACATTACATTCCAATCTTGGGAGATGTTTTCCTTATAGCAACAACTCTGTTATCAGTGTGAGAAACCTTGCTGCATCAGTAGTATTGTTTTTTGTTTTTTTAACAACAGCAACATCTACTGACTTTTCCCAAAACTATTTGTTCAAATTAACAGGGTTTTGCCTCCAGGCAAGACCATCAGTAAAACTGAAAAGCAGTTAAGTGAGTACTATTATATCTGTTCTCTTTTTAATCTACATTTGAATTCGCTCAGGAGAAAGACAATTTGCTTTATTATTCAAAGCTAAATATAGCGCTTTGTTTTTAAGCATTGTTCTTCAGCAGAAACTATTGATTGTTGTCTTTTTTTCCCTTAAAAGTCAAAGGAGCACAAAGGGTTTCAACTGGTTAATGATATGAGGCAGACAGTTTCCTCATGTCTTAAGTACTGTATCTATAAACTATTGGGGGGGGGATTGTGGTTTGGAAAGACATGCTTCTACATAGGTTTGAGTCCTGATAGCAGTACCTCCCTTTTTAGAAATGTATTTAATTCATTTATTATACAGTATGTTTATCCCTCCCATTCTTCAAGGAGCTCAGAGCACCATACAAAGTTCTTCCATTCTCTCCTCCTTTTATATTTGCAACAACACACTGGGGTACATTATGCTGGTACATGGAGACTGCCCTGAGATTACCAACCCTAGTCCAACACTACTTAAACAGGTAGGTAGCCGTGTTTGTCTGATGTAGTCAAAACAAAATAAAAAAATTCTTTCCAGTAGCACCTTAGAGACCAACTAAGTTTGTCATTGGTATGAGCTTTCGTGTGCATGTATCTGAAGAAGTGTGCACGCACACAAAAGCTCATACAAATGACAAACTTAGTTGGTCTCTAAGGTGCTACTGGAAGGAATTTTTTTTATTTTGTTTCAACTACTTAAAAATCACTTAAAGCACACTAGTTAAGAAATTAGCTACTTGTTGCACCAACCTGCAAGACCTGTGAGTTTTGAGTACAGCTCACAGTATCACTGAGGGTGCATGGCCACCATTAAATTCAGTGCCAACTCATGCCAATGTTCCGCTGCACATGGCTACGTGCAGGTTTTTGCCAATGCAAACCTATGGCTTTGCCATTTATAACGACGTTCAAAATAGCATTTAAAATTTAATCCAGCATGTAATGGTAGCTGCACCCTGCAGACTCACTCGTGAGATTTCATGCAGAAATTTGAAGCAGTTCCCACATATGTTCAGTGGCAACACTTGATACTATTACTTTTGAGGGAATGATTTGCGCATTCCATTTTATTTCGCCCTTCCTCCAATGCACTCAGAACAGCATTTTGGAGCCCGCGAAGCTAGCTAAAACTGAGAATGTTTCATCTAGTCAGCTGCTTCTCTGAGCAGGGACTTGACTCCCGGTCGACTAGAACACAAGATTTATACAGGGTTCTCAAATTGTGGAGTTTCATTTAAGTGGTATGTAGCGTGTCTGGATTTGTGGATGAAGACAGGAGGTGGCACATTCATTGCATTAAATATTCCTATGCATTTTTAATTCCTGAAATTGTAATACAATAGCTTTAGTATATAAGAAATAAATGAAGCAATTTAAATGCAATTTAAAATTGCTCAGCACCTAGCAGTGTGCATTGCAATTGCCACAACAGGCCAAAATAAAAAAAGAAGTGTTCAGCCAAGGCCCTCACCGAGGTTCAAATGGTCCAGAGGGAAAAATTCTGGGGGAACCACTGATCTATAATTATTATCTTCATAGATGACACCAAAGTCCAGCTAATCCAGTATTCTGTTTCCAAAGGCAATCAAACAGCAGCCCAGCAAAGCAGAATGTGAAAATGATAGGCCATTCTTCATTTTTCTCTCAGCCTCTGGTACTCCAAGATACACTTCTTCTGTACATGGAAGTTCAGTTTTAGCCACCATGGCGAATAGTTGTTCTCCTTCCAATCAGCCAGAGAAGGAACAGTTGCAGCGCCCTTTATTCCCTTTACCTGCCAGAAAGAATATTAGAGACAGCAGAACTAAAGATCCATCAGCCAGAGAACTAAGGGCTGCAGGGATGTGTGAGTTTGGGGGGCGGTAGTGCATTAGTGCTACCTGCTATAAGAATTTGATTGAGAGGCGAGGCATATATATTAAAAATTAATAAAATTGTATAAAAGAAAAAAGAGATGGGTCCTTGGTGACCTGGATGTAGGATCTGAACCCACAACCCCATAGTAACTAAACAAAAGTACATTGGCTAATGCTCTGCCACAGCAGAGTCAGAGGTACCAGATGCAAAGGACAACGGGATCCTGGTACTGTTCATATATTACATCTCTGAATGCATTCCAGTCCTGGGGGCGCAACTTTTCCCATTGTTGACACCTGCCGCATTTCCACCTCCTTCACAGTTGTTGATATACTTCTTCTGTACTGTACAACTAAGCCATCCCTCCAACTTGCATATATTTTCCATCAGCACTTCTTCACATTGATTTCTCTAGCCATACTCCCAAATGCACAGCTCAAAGCCCCAGTCGATGAGAGCTAAACCAAGATTATAAGCAGCAGCTTTACGCGGATTTCCAAAGTCAGAATGACACCTGTAGTCCAGCGGACAGCAGCTCTCAGGCCAGAGGTCTTGCCTTTGACTTCCTTTGCCCCAGGGAGTGGGTTTGAGCTGGGGATGCCAGCAGAAAAGAACAAGGTTGTAGCAGGGCTTCTGCGGGGGGGGGGGACAGGGACGGGACTCCCCTCCTCCCCACTCCCTTACAACCTTAATCCTATTTACCCTTCCTTTAGACACAGTGCATAAGGTGTATAGGATCGAGCCACATGCAAGCATTTTGCTTTAATAATGGCTCGTGTATGCATGGCTTGATCCTGCATACACCTTACACACTGTGATAATTATTGTAATAATTACTGTGATTACTATTTCTTTTTGCTTATTTTATTATTATTAATTTTAACAATATCCTATGCATCCTACACGCTGTGATAACTCTTGCAATAATTACTCTGATTAATTATTTAATTAATTCATACCATTAATTGTAACAATAATATCCTATGCGCTGTAATAATTATTGTAACAATTACTGTGATTACTTATTCTTTTTTGCTTATTTTATTATTATAAATTGTAACAATATCCTATGCACCCTACGCACTGTGATAACTATTGCAAAAATTACTGTGATTAATTATTCTATTAATTCATGACCATTGATTGCAACAATAAATGCACCCCAGGCACAGTGATAATTAAATATTTTATTATTTATTATTTCATTACTAATTAAAACAACGGCTAATTGTTTTGTCCCGTGCCCCCCCCCCCCCAACACGAGACATGAGCTCCTTTGACGTCCCTCAGAGCACCTTCGAAGCGGAGGCGCCCTCCCCAACCTCCTATACCTATGACATCACTCCGCTTCGCTTGCGAGAGCTCCACCCCAGGCAGGAGGAGCCGGAGCGAACCATTGTCCCCAAAAGAAGCGGGGGGGGAGAGAAGGGAAATCCCTTCTCACGGCTCGCCATGCCTCCCGAGCGCCGAACCTCCCCGCTCACCCACACGGACCGCTGAAGCGACCCTGGCCTCGGGCGACCCCAGGGTGTACGCGCGTTTTCTACATTTGTGCGTGTCTCCGCGCTCTCGCGCTCCCCCCCCTACCCCATACGGATGGACGCCGCCCAGCTCAGGCGCGAAGGAGAGAGACAGAAAGAGAGGGCGGGCGAGCGAGCGCGCTTTCAGGCAGCTGGCGCGAGGGGGGCGCCTGCGCCTGCGCGAACCGCGTTGACGAGCCCTGCGCTGTTTCCCTTCCCTCTTACGAAAGGGCGGAGAGGGGGGGAGTGAGGGAGGGGGGCGCGCGGGTCTCTCTCGCGCGCGTGCGCGGGGCAGGTAAGCGGCTGTTTGGCGGCCGTTGGGTCTCCGTGAGGCGAGGCGAGGGAGGTGGGGGGGGGTGGGTCCGGTGAGGGGAAAGAGGGGCGGCGGCTTCTCCTCCTCCTCTCCCGCCCTCACACGGAGAGCGATGGAAGGAGCCCTTCCCGCCAAAACGGGGCGAGAGGCGGCTGCGCTGGCCTGGCAGCGCCGGGGAGGCGGAGGATGAGGGGGAAACCTTGCCTCTTCCACCGATAGAGGTGCGCGCGCGTGTGTGTTTGCCGTTACCTCACACGCTGTGCTTCCTCCGCCCCCACCCCCACCCTTGTTTCCTCTCAAGAGGGTCTTGAGGACGGTGTTCGCGTGTCGGCGGCGGCAGCAGCAGCAGCAACATGAGCCACGATTTCAAACCCGGGGACCTCATCTTCGCCAAGATGAAAGGCTACCCGCATTGGCCAGCCCGGGTCAGTAAGGCGCCGCCTCCTTCCCTCCCTCATCCATCCCTCCTTCACCTGCGTCCCACGAGCGTGCTATTCACGCGGGGGGGACGTCCGTGGGGAACCCGCCCCTTCCCCTCCACCCGTTTTTCTCCCCTGCAGGAAGTTGGGGGGTGTTCGGGGTTCACCTCCCCCCCCCGCTGGCCTCTCTCTTGGGGAGGGGGGGCGTGTTCGTGGCGACTTCTCCATCACATTGCAGGTGCCACACGCTGCGGTTCGGCTCAGGGTTCCCCCCCCCCCCAGCTCAGTGGTCTTAATAACCTGCAAAAAGGGGTCCCATTCCTCCCCCACCCCCCAAAAAACTTGGTGGGCAAATAGATTGGGCCAAATCAGGTGAATGGCTGAGAGTGCTACCTGCTCCTGGCGTAGCTTTGGGTAATTTAGTCTTCTTTCTTTCTTTGGCGATCCCTTGCAGCTAACTAAGATTGTCTTCCATAAACATGGTTTAAACAGTGAGTCCGTAAGTGACTCTGGATCCACACATCCTTCCACAGTGGGGACATAGGTTTCCGGGCAGGAGTTGATCACTGTGTGGATTTGCCAAGTGTGCTTTCCTCTTAGCACGTTTCTCCCTTGTGTCCTGAGATCAGTGTCTTCAAAGCCCAGGACACCTTTGGTAAAGGCTGCTCTCCAATTGGAGCGTTCATGGGCCAGTGTTTCCCAATTGTTGGTGTTTATACTACATTTTAAAAGATTTGTCTAGAGAGAGTCTTTAAACCCCCTTTGTTAACCACCAGCATGACACTTTCCATTTTTAAGTTCGGAATACTTTAGAGTAGTTGCTTTGGAAGATGATAAACAGGCATCCGCACAAAATGACCAGTCCAACGAAGTTGATGTTGAAGAATCATTGCTTCAACTAGTACACTGGTCTTAGTTTGCTAGTAAACTGGTATTGCGGGTCGCAGGTGGCACTGTGGATTAAATCAGAGCCTAGGGCTTGCTGATCAGAAGGTCAGTGGTTTGAATCCCTGTGACAGGGTGAGCTGCTGCAACCCCAGAGTCATCCACAACTGGACTTAACAGTCAGGGGTCCCTTTACCTTTTACACTGGTATTGTTGTTGTTGTCGTTTAGTCGTGTCCGACTCTTCGTGACCCCATGGGCCAGAGCACACCAGGCACTCCTGTCTTCCACTGCCTCCCGCAATTTGGTCAGACTCATGTTGGTGGCTTCGAGAGCATTGTCCAACCATCTCCCTCTGTCGTCCCCTTCTCCTTGTGCCCTCAATCGTTCCCAACATCAGGGTCTTTTCCAGGGAGTCATCTCTTCTCATGAGGTGGCCAAAGTATTGGAGCCTCAACTTCAGGATCTGTTCTGCCAGTGAGCACTCAGGGTTGATTTCCTTAAGAATGGATATGTTTGATCTTCTTGCAGTCCATGGGACTCTCAAGAGCAGGCATCCCCAAACTTCGGCCCTCCAGATGTTTTGGACTACAGTTCCCATCTTCCCTGACCACTGGTCCTGTTAGCTAGGGATCATGGGAGTTGTAGGCCAAAACATCTGGAGGGCCGCAGTTTGGAGGTGCCTGCTCAAGAGTCTCCTCCAGCACCATAATTCAAAAGCATCAATTCTTCGGCGATCAGCCTTCTTTATAGTCCAGCTCTCACTTCCATACATCACTACTGGGAAAACCATAGCTTTAACTATACGGACCTTTGTCGGCAAGGTGATGTCTCTGCTTTTTAAGATGTTGTCTAGGTTTGTCATTCCTTTTCTCCCAAGAAGCAGGCATCTTTTAATTTCGTGACTGCTGTCACCATCTGCAGTGATCATGGAACCTAAGAAAGTAGAATCTCTCACTGCCTCCATTTCTTCCCCTTCTATTTGCCAGGAGGTGATGGGACCAGTGGCCATGATCTTAGTTTTTTTTTTTTTTAATGTTGAGTTTCAGACCATATTTTGCGCTCTCCTCTTTCACCCTCGTTAAAAGGTTCTTTAATTCCTCCTCACTTTCTGCCATCAAGGTTGTGTCATCAGCATATCTGAGGTTTTTGATATCTTAATTCCTGCTTGGGATTCATCCACTCCAGCCTTTTCATGATGAATTCTGCATATAAGTTAAATAAGCAGGGATACAATATACAGCTTTGTCGTACTCCTTTCCCAATTTTGAACCATTCAGTTGTTCCATGTCCAGTTCTAACTGCATGTTAGGCAACCCTATTAGTGTCCCTTTAAAGTACCTTTTTTGAAGAATTAATTTAGTGAAGAATTAATAAATTCCACCTTGCAGCGCTTTGCCCTGTGAAACTAACTGTCACAGCTAATTTGATGCTCTTTTGTAACTGTAAGGATGGTGCCTGTTACCTAAAGAAAGTGGTCCCTTTGGATAACACCACACTAATTAAAAGAAGTGCCTCCATGCTGGGCAGTTATAACTGGGAGGCAAACTGATACCTTCTTCCAGCAGCCAACAAAATCAATGTCACAATTAGCAGGGAGTCATTCCCTCACTATTAGCATGATCCTATACATGTTTGCTTTCAATAAGTCTTTCTCTGCTCGGTGAGGTTTACTCCCAATTTAATGCACATAGGATGGCAGTTGAAGAGAAATTTGTTTTGAATCTGTTGTCTTTGGTGGTCAGTGAGTAACATCTTACAAAGGTGAGATCTTCTGTTTTCAACCTACTTCACAAGTGTTCTGAACGTTATAACCACCAGTGATTTCTTTACCCCTTTTAGTAGTTTCTTACTAAATCAAAGTGTTTCATTTAGAGTAAATAGGTTGCTTTCCCCCCTTTTCTTAGGTGGATGAAGTTCCTGATGGAGCAGTCAAGCCACCTACAAATAAAATGCCTATATTCTTTTTTGGCACGCATGAAACGTAAGTTCTAAAGATACAAAGCTATACTGGTTGAAGTAGAGTTCCTTGGCTGTTGAACTATAGATTGTACATATTTTAGAGCACAGAGGCATGACAAAATCATTTTTACATTGGGTTAACTTAGTGTCAAAAAAGTACTCCCTGCATTCACAGAAGGTGAGGGAAAGAGTTTTGAGAATTGTGGGTAGTTATTTGGCATAGCATAGAACTAGTTTGAAGTGGCCTCTCCTGCAGGTCTTTGCACCCTGGAGCAGTTTTCCAGTCCAGCTCTTAGAAGAGACTGTGGAGCAGGAATGAGTGGGGAAAGTAGCAGACAGAGTGTCGGGCATTGTAGAGAGAGACTGGAAAGAAAATGGGAAAGGGAATATATGCATTATACTTCGTTAGACCCAGCATCTGTTTACACCATGACCCACAATTCATAGAGAATTAGGCCTTCCATACATTTTGTGCAGTCTTATTGTAGCAAATGCCAGAGTGGAGGCTTAGTGTCAAAGCATAAAATCAATGTTTATGATCCAAGGTCATTATACTATGAAAAATTGCAGTTTCTCCCTCCTTATTTAGTTACTTTGTACCTTGTCCAATGCTACAGTGTTATTTTTTCAGTTGGAATTATTAGATCTATGCACAGTATTCCAGTGTGACATGGGTATTATATTTACTGTCAAATTTCAATCCTTTCCCTGATAACTTCAAAACTGGTTTAGCACTTTTCACTACAATAGCACTGTTGAATGTGCAAAATACCACTTAAGATTAGTGGTGATGGGGAGAGTCAGGGATAGGAAAATGGATTGAATATTTTATGAATTCATTTTGGGGGATGACTTCACTTCCATATTACAATCCCAAAATAATGTATGTGTATGGTTACAGCCTACTGAGACCTGCTATGTATATGAAGTCAGGATCTTCTGTTTTTGTTCCTGCATATATTGCTTCAAAAGATGGATTCTCACCTGTAATTCTGTTGCCAGGTTTGGAGAGATCCTTTTGTTGTTTGGGGGCATTTGAGTGCTAAATATCTGCAATATTGGTTACCTTGTTTCTTCCTGATACTTTTTAGAATAAATAGCACTGAATACATTAGGTTCTCAGTTACCAGTATGAGAAAACTTCTATTTACTGTAGCTGTTACTGCTGGTGAGGAATTTGTCCAAGTCTTTTCAAAATTATAGCCTTTATATTCATTAGTGAATGCTAATAATGACTCTCAGAAAAGCTATTCTAAAAGAATAGGTTTAAATAGTAAACGGTTCCCATTCAAATTACCAGTTTTAATAAGAAATGTGGAGTGTACCTTGAATATTTAGGTGTCTCACTTTCTTTGTAGAGCATTTTTGGGACCAAAAGATATATTCCCCTATGAGGAAAACAAAGACAAATATGGCAAACAAAATAAAAGGAAAGGCTTCAATGAAGGCTTGTGGGAAATTGTGAACAATCCAAAAGTAAAATTTTCTACTCAGCAGGTAAGTTACCGTCTAATGTGTATAGACTTAAGAAATTAGTTAGCTATTTCTAGTACCTTCGGGGACCCAGGTGGCGCTGTGGGCTAAACCACTGAGCCTAGGGCTTGCTGATCAGAAGGTCGGCGGTTCGAATCCCTGTGACGGGGTGAGCTCCCGTTGCTTGGTCCCAGCTCCTGCCAACCTAGCAGTTCGAAAGCACATAAAAGTGCAAGTAGATAAATAGGAACCGCTATAGCGGGAAGGTAAACGGCGTTTCCATGTGCTGCTCTGGTTTGCCAGAAGCGGCTTTGTCATGCTGGCCACATGACCTGGAAGCTATACGCCGGCTCCCTCGGCCAATAATGCGAGATGAGCGCGCAACCCCAGAGTCGGTCACGACTGGACCTAATGGTCAGGGGTCCCTTTACCTTTACCTTTACCTAGTACCTTATTGACCTGACAGTGTCTGTTCTGTGTCCTGAGCCTATTTTACCAATAGGATGTTATCAGGAACCATAGGTATCAGAATGCTGCTGTAGTAGTCTAATAGATAAGGTTCCCCTTTACTGAATTGGACATTTTAAGCCATTGCCCCTGCCTGTCTTCTCACATGACTACTATTCCTTTTTACAGTACCTGCTCAGTTAAGCAAATGGTCAATCCTAGGCTTTTTTGAGAAGCTTTCTTCCTCAGGGAAGGGGAGCTCCTGCCAGAGTAAATGGGTGGCACAATTCTTGTAGAACAAGTGAGTGGCAGCAGCTGCAGACCTTTCTTACAAGGCTTATTGACAAGACAAGAATTGTATACTTGAGGTAGCCAATGTGGAGCCTTCCAGATGTTGGACTCAAACTCCCATTATGCCCAGCCAACATGATCAATGGTTGGAGATGATGGGAGTTGTAATCCAGCAACATTTAGAAGATGCTACATTTTCTACCCCAAATATCCTTACAGCAAACTTAGTTCTCCAAGAGCTGGTCCTTATGTAGCCAATGGGGGAAGTATCAGTATGCTTCTAGGTTAGCAGAAGTACAATAACCTTTATGAAATGCTTGCATTGACTGAACAACCTATTTAGTGCTATGTTGAATGCAGTCCTTTAATTGTAGGGTGGATTTCTAAATTCATTACATAGTAAACCCTGGTGGGTTCAATGAGCCTTTGAGTAAATTTTATTACAAATGTTCCATTAATCACTGAAGTTTTCTGTATAGTGTTTTTAATATTTGCTTTATGCAGCATGCTGCCCTGAAATTTGATATGATGAAATGTTGTATAAAAATGTTGCATATATTTAATGTTTTTTAATCACCCAATTTTGAAATTGCTGATCTTGTGCCTTTGTTTCCTGCTGATTTACGTATGTGTTGGCAATGTTTTTGTCCATAGCTCCATCCAGCTATTGACCCTACAGTTGTTAACGAAACTGCTGAAGAAACTAGCTTAGATACTGCAGAGGAAAATGAACAAAAAATGGTGCCCAAAAGGAGAAAGCTGACCACCCTTAAAGTAAGTGATCAAGATCTCATCCAATGCTACAATTCTATGATTTAAGTTAGTCATGAGGGGCTAAGAATTTATTTCATTGGGTCTACTCTGAGTATAACTTAGGATACTATCACCTTGTAATGTTAAAGATAGGGCAAAGGTGAGGATATAAAGTGCAGTATGGACAGGAAAAGGCGGTGGTAAATCAGTTTCCTTCATTGGATATAATAGAAAATTGGTTTAAGAAACCAGAATATCTTCATCAAGGTTATGAGGACAGACGCAAGAAGGGAGTTGTTTACAAATGGATGGTGGGGACATGAAAACTGGACCATTTTCCTACTTTGAATTCTGTTTAGGCTTTTGGAGGTAATCACTGCTTCACCTGATTTTAAGTCTTTGCTAGCTCTGTTCTTATTCCTATTGCTTAGCATAGCTGCCAAGTTTTCCCTTTTCTCGCGAGGAAGCCTATTCAGCATAAGGGAAAATCCCTTTAAAAAAGGGATAACTTGGCAGCTATGCTGCTTAGTTTCTGTTGAGGTGAGGTCAGATTACTGGAACACTAAAGGATTTCTTATGTGACCCCCCTTAGCTGCTTCCCAGCCTACCAAAAGCAATTTACATTTTATTCCCTTGCAAAAACATGCTGCAGTTTCATGGACCCTAACAAAATGACTGTTAAAGGGAAATACAGTTAAATTACTTGATGAATGGTGAATTGGGATTATCAATTGTGATAGAACAGCACTAGTGTCAGGTTTGTTTTCCATACCTTTGGTGGTATTTGCTTATGTGGTCTAAGGGTTTTGTTTGTTTGTGCTAACAAATTTGAATGCTAAAGTAATTATATATGCACTGACTTAATTAAATCTAGTTAAGTGTTGAATAGATCACTAGTTGTGCTGATTGCTTTATTGCTTTCTGACAGCCTTAATACCCAATACATCATAGATGTTATAGGAACAATTAATTGGGAATCAGGATCCCAAGAAGATGTGGAAAGAAGTCATGTGGTGATTTTGACTTGAGATCACTTCATTATCTATGGACTGAACAAGACTGGTGTCCTGAACACAGGAGGGGCAGAATGTTCAGCACTTGTGGTTCAGAAAGAAGCTCCACACTTCCAGTAGCCCAGGCACAACTTATATGAAGTTCTACACAAAGCAATTTTGATGTTCATTTATATTTAACAAGAATTATATACTGACTATTTTTTTTAAAATAAACTCTAAGCTATTTAGATAGCTTTGACTAAACAAAAACATTTTTAGCCAGCCTCAAAAAGTATACAATTAATGCACCTGATTAATATTCATATAGTTAAGTAAAGGACCCCAGTCAAAGGCAACTATGGGGTACGACGTTCATCTCACTTTTCAGGCCGAGAGAGCTGGCATTTGCCTACAGACAGCTTTCTGAGTCATGTGGCCAGCAGGACTAAACCGCTTCTGACACAACGGGATACCGTGACAAGTGCCAGAGCTCACGGAAACACTGTTTCCGTATTCATATAGTTACAGCTGTATACAGAACATAAAGCCTTGTTAACAGGTACCTTCTAACCTAATGCTCATCCTGTGATGCTTTTCTCCGATGTGTATTACAGTGGTCCCTCGACTTACGAACTTAATCCATTCCGAATGCACATTTGTAAGTCGAAAAGTGGTTTCCCATAGGAAAAAAAATATTTGGAAAAATTCGTAAGTCAAAAAAACCGCATTTAAAACCGCCAACGGTTTCCGTTCGGATGTAGAAAAATTCGTAAGCGTGCGGCCATTTGTCCCGTTCGTAAGTCAAAAACTTCGGATGTCGAGTAATTCGTAAGTCGAGGGACCACTGTGTTGAAAAAGTTTTGAATCCCAAAGAAATAGATGGCACACAACCATGCTCAGGGAAGTGCCTGTTCAGCTCTGAGTTAAGAGAACTGATGGCTTTCTCTTGCGTGAGAGTGTTCTGGGGCACGGAATATTTCTGGGCATGAAGGTCAATGTATGATGATGACAGCGGAACTTCAGATACCTGCTACTTATGTTAGAGTTTGGGGTTCAAATGGAACCTGAGACACTTGTGCCAGTATGCCTAGTAACCTTACAATGACAAGTACCTTACAGCTCACTAGTAAAAGAAAAGGCTGATTAAAATGTTACAAGTTATGTATACCCTGTCTATGCATGGAGAGAGCATTTCTGACAGCTTGGATGAGGATTTTTGGGGCTGAATCTGTATTTCATTGGGATCCTCATCACATATTTTATATGTGTCTGCCAGTACCAGATTAGAAAATCTATGTTAGTATAAGTTTTTGGAAAATGAAAAAAAATCATATATGGATACAGTTTACCTTGTTTACTTTGGCTTTCAAAAACAAATTCTGATGTAACTTCATGAGGACTGCATTTTCATCATTAGGCACCTATACAGACATTACATACAGTGAGGGGGGAAAGTATTTGATCCCCTGCTAGATTTGCCCATTTGCCCTCTGACGAAAAAAAAGGCCAGTCCATAATTTTAATGGTAGGTTTATTGTATCGTGAGAGGGCAAACGGGCAAATTTAGCATGGAATCAAATACTTTTCTCCCTCACTGTAGATGTACATTTTTAAAGATGATATTTGTATCTCATTCCCAGGATTCAGTTAAGGAGGATAATATAACCTCTGAAGCTGAAATAGAAGAAAAAGAGATGGAAACCTCAAAAGATGATGATTCTTCAGAAAAACCTAGTGAAGTATGTGTCTTGGAGAAATTTGGATTGTTGTTCTTTTTTATTGTGCCCAGTTTACATTTAATTTTGGAAAATGAGGGTCACACACAGCTTCCCATTTTGAGCAGCACCTAGGCTCTGCATAAATACTTTTTTCTCTCTGTACACAATACAACATAGGTTCTCCTCTCTTTGTAGTGACACAGGTTTTTCTGAACCCCTTGTCCTCTCTGTAACATTTTCTCTCTGCCCATTGTTACCACTGTTATACTGCACTCTTTTGTGCTACCGTTTTTCCATTAGTGCATATAGCTGCGGGTCTGTCTCCAACCCCCAGGACTGACCCCCTCTTCTTTAAAGTTTGGTAACAGCACACAAGACTAATTGCATAGTGAGGATGTGTCTGATGCAGATGGGCTATGCAGATTGCTTACTGAACAAGTATGCACTATGCACCTCTGAATCCAGGAATGGAAGGAAGGAAGTAGACATGAGAGGTGTTTGTATTTAATGCCAAACCATGATTTAGTGCTCTGTTCATATGTAGAAAGGAACCTCTGCATTCTCTAAGGCTTGATTAATTTCAACAAATCTTGGCTTGTTAGATTTTTTAAAAAAATAAACTGGTCAGTTTCCAAGCAAGTAAACTTAAAAACGTGGGTTATAAAGCTGGCTCATTAAACAAACTAAAGTGGAATGAAACAGCTGAAGCTGTCCTCTCAGCAGTACGGAAGGAAAGGTTCACAACACCTCCTTGCTGCTTATAGAACTATTATTGAAGCATTACATGTGAACCAGGCCATAGCTACGCAGGGATTATCTCATCCTCTGGCTGGGTGCTCACCCCACTTGTTACACTGGCATTTGGGGAGCTGCAACAATGTGAGCCTGACTTGGTTAGCACAGCCTCAGTTCATTAAAACCAGTACTAATGGGTCTTTCTCAATATCTGCCATCTGATGCTCTTATTGAAGAAGACAGTCTCATACTTAAGTCTTATTGCATTCAAAGCATATGTACTACTACTAAGCTATCGCCTCACCCCTTGAACATTCCTACACTGGCAGGGTAACATGACTCCTTGTGGGAGGAGTCCATGCTCTTGTTGCAGACCATCATAGCTAGAAATTGAGGCAGTGCTGGTGTGTATAAGACGAGGAGCATAGGCGCCTCTCCTGGGCCCAAACTTTTATACATGACCCCAGGGACACAGGTAGGAACTGCAGTTTAGCAGCTTTCACCTCACCAGTGTAACATACAAACAATAGCATAGAGATGAGAGAAGGCTACAAAAAAAATGTTGAGCTGGAATTGCTTCAGGGGGCTGTAGTTAGTCTGCACAGATCTAGTTTAAATATCCATGTAACTGGAGTATAGCTAGCTAAATAGATCTGAGCTGTACAATTTGATGAAGTTATTATTGTGTCTCAGACCTAAACACATCTAAAAACAAACCCCATTTAATTAGAGCGCACTTCCAAGTGTATAAGTATTTTTTCCTTGAATAGCAAGTCCCTTGTGCTATGTGAAGTGCTGTCAAAAATCTTCTACCTTTCAAAGGTAGTTTGCCATGTAGTATGTAGGCTGCTGCTTGATGAAAAGAAATCCCTTAAACTCATGTTCTTTGGGACGTGTAGAATTCCAGGGGGGGGTGTGTTGGCATAAACTTAAGAATTTCAAAATTACACAGACAGTTTTTATAGTTAATTTTAGTACTGTTTCTGCCCTTAGGATATTGAGAAATCAGATGATGCACCTATCCCTAAGGTTGCTAGGAGGGGGAGAAAAAGAAAGGTAATATTTAGAACTTTTATAGTTTTGTAAATACAGATTGGATTGTCAATTGTTTTTCAAAACCATTGGTTGCCTATGAAAAGACACACAAAAATAACCTTAAGAATTACTACAAAAAATTCATTACTTCAGAATATGTTGCTAATATGAAATCAGTCCTTTTTCTGAACTCTTATTATCAGTCACACTTTTTTTCCTGCCCTTCGCCTACTGTCTTCCATGACAGTGGGTGGAATACAAATAAGTGAACTTAATGATATTTGGTCAAGTGGGACTCCTGCTAATGGGGGGGGGAACCCCTTTTGAAAATCTTTTTTCTTTACCCCTTGAAGCAGATTTTCAGGTGGAAAAGGAAACATTGGGGGAAATTGCCTCTTTTTTAATCAGCAAGCAGTGGGAGCTCCCTTTCCATGAGCAGCACACAAAGGATCTTGGGATCCAGGGACTTCAGTTTGTATCTTTCCAGTCTGAATCAGACACACTATGCTGTACAGTATATAAAATCCATTTTTCATAAGCTCTTCTAACATTCGGAACAGTTGTGCAGTTTGTTCAAATTAAATGAAGAAATTTGTTTTTAATACAGGCTGAAAAACAAGCAGAAGTTGAAGAGGCAGCAGTGGCAGCAACAGCTGCAGTGCCTACAGCTCCAAAAGCAAGTCCTAAAAGAGGAAGGCCAGCTGGTGAGTTACAGAGCCTAGGCCTGTTGGCCTTAAATTCTAATGTTCCTAATGTATGCAGTCAGTTGAAATATGTTCTCTCCCTCCATCCCAGCCCTGCGGGAAAAACACCCCCCCCCCCAAAAAAAACATACTGCACATGATAAACTAGCATGTTGTACATGGATAAATCTCCTTGGATTGATTTTCTGTGTGCTTTTATTGAGTAGAGAGATCTCTACTGCTTGATTCTGCTTATATTGTACACTGGCCAAAATGATGATTTAAACTTGAAATGGTTAAAGATCTTTCTACAGGTAATGTCATCATACAAAATTATTATAGAACATTGTTTTAGATATGAAGCTGTGCTATTTGGTACTAATGTGAATGTATTTGATTGCATTGTTTCATTTGTACACACCTTTTGAAAATGGATTATAAGCTTTCTGTACATTTCTGTACTCTTGCAGTAATACAGTGATCAGCAAGATCTGCTCATCTGCAGTATTTTAATAAATGTGTTAGGGATTTTACAAATACACCTATCCTCTTCCCCGTGAAATTTATTCTTATGCTGTGAGTCTAGGGTACCTGCTAAAATGGGAATATTTAGGTGAAACTTCATGGGGACAGGAAGATAGTATTGTGCATACAAACACATAATGGATTGCGGTGTGCATGCTTAATTTGCTTCTGTCATCCCATAGGCATATATCTAACAATATGTGTCATTATTATCTGCAAACTTGGGAGCTATGCTAATAGTTGGGAGCAATGTTGTTGTAAACCTCCAGTTTTAGAGTTACAAAAGTATACAGACATCTGAAGGCAGCCCTGTTTAGGGAGGCTTTTAATGTTTAATAGATTATTGTATTGTATTTTTCTGTTGGAAGCCGCCCAGAGTGGCTGGGGAAGCCCAGCCAGATGGGCGGGGTATAAATATATTATTATTATTATTTCATCTTTTAATGATCAGCTAAACTGAAATAGTTAGGCTGTATTTAATTAAACCCCATTTTTTTAATGAATCAGCTTCTGAAGTAAAGATTCCAAAACCCAGAGGAAGACCAAAATTGATAAAACCAGCCTGCCCTCCTGAGAGTGATGTGTAAGTTTGTTTTTAAGCATTGGCATTTGTCATGGAGAGTTAGGAATGCAATGGGTTAAAATAGAAAGTACATCAAATATGCAAGTATGTATGAATGACCTGACAGATGGGTGCTTGAAGGGGCATATTGCTATTATGGGTTGACCTCTGTTTCACCCCAGATTTGCCGTGCCCTATACCCTCAGGCAGGTTCCTATGAAGATATAGCCAAGTCTTGTCTTAGGTCAGAAGAGGCATTTTTATTCCTAACTCAACTTCTCCCTATTGCAATGGATTCCCTGCAGCCACATAGGATAGAAGGAGGTGGGCAACTTGCTGCAGGGGCCATGTGTGAAACATCACCTAGTCTCTTGATCTATATCGTTCATGGATTATTACAGCTACTAGATGGAGAGTGGCTGGTTGGATCCATGAAGTGATTAACACTTCATTATGAAAGGGGGCACATGAGGCTGCTGCTTCAGAAAACATCATTTGACTCATGGTGAGCCACAAGCTGTTAAGTAGCTTCATATGCTCCTGTAAGTAATTTTGTGTCGGACGTCAGGAGTATGGACCTTCCCTTAGTTCACATTAAACAGGGGTGAAACTAGGCTTTATTTCACCCAGGTCAAAGACCCAGTTTGGCACCCCCATGTGCATTTGCGCATGCATGCACACACACACACACACCACACACAGACAGAGGTTAGGAGCCTTAATGCTGCCCCTATGGAGGCTTCACCCCTGATAGCTATGGTTCTGCATGCAAGAATTCCTTTCCATAGGGAAAAGGAGTTTGAGCTGGCTACAAGGTAAAAGAAAATGTATTCTGTTTTGGTTTGGATTGCTTTTAGTGTTCACGAGGAAGATAAGAGTAAAAGAAAGGGAGCTGAAGAAAAACCACCCAAAAAACTGCAAAAAAGGGATGAAGAAAGTCAAAGGGAAGAAGACAATGTAAGAAAAGACCCAGAGAAAAAAGAAGGCAAAAAAGAAGCTGAGCCAAAAAGGAAAAATGCTTCCAAAGTGGGATCGGCATCAGCCTCAGATTCTGAAGAAGACGGAGAAGAGCAGGAAGGGAATAAAGTATGTGTTTGTCCAGTCTTTCAGTTAGGGAAACCTTTCAGTGTATGTCAAGCTGTAGCTAGTTTCTGGTGCACCACGTGAAATGTATTTTTCAATGTAAAGCTGTGGCCAACTTCAGTGGCATGGTGCCACATGGCAAAAATACGTTAAGAACCTGTTATGCTCTGTGCATCATGTGGTATTGGTGATCTCATGGAAATAATGGGGCTACCGGTATTGAGTTATTTTGTTTAAAAGCATTTCTGTACTGTGTAATATTAAAAATCTAAGCAGTGCACAAGAATCCAACATAGAAACAATATTGGAAAAGCATTTAAACAGAAATTCAGTAATAACAAGACCCACCTTTATGGGTTAGGGGAAGCTCAAATATATTTTTACAAGACGTCTGAAGCAACTGGTGGCTTCAGCTACTAAAATCAGTTTTCCTTTCTATTCATAATTAAAATGGTACAGAAGAAAAAAGGAAGAAATATCCAAGGGCCTCACAGAAGGAATATTTTAAAAGCCCAGTATGATCGTGAAGTAGCAGAGAGAAAACGTAAGCAGGAAGAGCAAATGGAAGTAGAATTGTGAGTATATTCTAACTGCTTTTGTAAATATTGAGCAGTTATGTGACTAGGACATTAAAAGTAAAGAGAGATTCTCTACCAGTCTTTGTCTAAATACTTAAATACTATTTAAGCTGAAATCCTGCAGCTCGCATTTGGCTGACCAAAGGACAGTAGAAAGTGGCTTAAGTGCCTTTTTGCTGGCGGAGAGACCAGCTTTCATCACAGTGTGTACACTCACAAGTTACACTACCAGAGGCCCCCAGTCCACCTCCAGAGAGGGAGGGAAATGGGTATGTAGAGAGTGGCTGCAGATCCACAGGATCCTAAGCCCCAGCCTACTCTGTAGCTGGCATTGTTAACTCCACTCCCGCCACTGCCATTGTAGTCAATGAGAAGGAAAAGAAGAAGAAATGGAAAACAGACAGTATGACTTTAGTTGTGGCAGTTGCTATGTCAAAGATTCTACCACCACCAGGATTGATCTGTAAGTCTCTAAAGAATATTCATTTACTTCCAGAAGTTGAGAATTATTTACTTTAAATTGTTGGATAATTTTATAGGCAAAACAAGGAAGAAGGCAAAAAACCGGAAGCCAAGAAGATGGAGAAAAAACGAGGTTTGTGGTGAAAGGTTTTTTATGTTTAGTAAAAATTTTATTACAAAGGTGTACCCAAAGGAAAGCATACACAATTTTTTTTTCTGCAGTCCCCTTTTCTCCCACATGTGTAAATGTCATTTCAACTTTTAAATATCTGCTTGGAACTGACAGCATACAGGAAATTTAATTTGCTTTATGACATGAAAGCTCAATGACTTGTCAAGACTTTGTTTCTATTCATAGTGTCATTGCAGAATCCATGATACCGTTAAGGTGCTAGATACTCTTCATACATTAAAATGTGTCTGTTGAAATGTGCCAAGAAGACTAAGCTTTATAGGAACATAAGCCTTACTAAAATGTTCTGGTTTTGCTATGAAAAAGCAAATTGCATTGTCTGTGTTTCAGCTTAAATTTGTATGCCAATATTGTTTTGAGTACAGTCAGAATAGTGCAGTTTTATTACTGGCTTCCAGTTTTGCTTGATCAGTTTTGGTGTATTTTACTCAAAGTTGCTC